>NW_023144626.1:11481424-11597467 GCF_012932325.1 Thrips palmi | reverse complement strand
AGTGCTTTGTTTCCTCGCCCCCGAAAGATACCTTTGAGCAATGCACAGCCCCAGTTTGTCTTTGATCTGTGCGTTTTCGTGAACTCTCTCCAGAACCCAGCAGAAGAAACTATGAAGTACAACAACCTGCATTCATTGTGTACAAACCATCACCACACTGAGAGATAAGCTTCAATGTAAGTAGTGAAACAAATGGAGGCAGAATAGATTTTTCTAAATTTGTTGAGACAAGCTAAAGATGAAATTACTATTCTGCTTTACTCGAGGCTTCATGCTGATCTGCCTCTCCTGTCCGAAACCTGGGACTGCAGTGTGGTTACAGAGTTACAACAACAATTTTTTTCTCATGAATGAGTCCTCCTCTCCTCTGACAGATATATGATGGGTTCAGAGAGTGAGATGACTTATTTTCACTATGCAGATGCATACTTTTAACTCCTCCATTGACTTTCGCCTTTCTGACAGTGTTGTAGGGACTTTCGTCATATTTTCACAGTTTGATGGACCTTCGCCACAATAAGGAATTATGGTTTGGACCTTCGTCATTTTATCAAAGCATGGTGGGACCTTCGTCATTTTTTCAAATTATGGTTGGGACCTTCGCCATTTCTTCAGCCGACCAAGGACCTTCGCCTTTTGTCATCTGATGGGTGGATCTTCGTCAATTTTAAGTATTTTCTAACACCTAAAGTATTAAAGATATTGACATGCCCTTTTCACCCAGTGATAGGGAATGAAAAATACAATTATTTGAGTTGAAAATCTCAGTTTGTCAAAATCTTGGACTTTCGCCACTTTGTCAAAGTACCAGTGACTTGGAACCGAGAGAAGGCAAGTTGACCATCACTCGTGTAAATCTTGTCAGGATGTCAGAATCCTGTCTGAAAACCGGATCAAAATTCGCGCACCCCTGAAAGCTGAAAACTTATTCTGACATTCAGTAGAATTCAGGCCATCAATATCAGAAAAGGTTTTCAGAATTTCAGCTTTCAGTGGTGCGCGAAATTTGATCAGGATTTCAGACATTCTTTTGACATTCTGTCAAAATTTACGAGTGATAGCACGCATTTTTTTGCTGTTGGAAAATTTCGTTATATTTGAGGAAAAAGCGGTGGTGGCTGCTACTGGGCAGGCGAAACCGTGTACGGCCAGTAATGGCCACACTAGTAGTGTTTTTGAAGCGGACTTGGCAGCGAGCGATGCGACGCCGTGCATGTCCGTCCAGCGTCCAGTTTGTTGCCTGCAATAACTTGGTTCTGATCTGGCGTGTCACTCTCCTTGCCTCATGGACACCTTCATTCGCTGCACCCACCAGAAACTGTTCAGACACCGTTTGTAAATTATAAATTTTTATTTAAAGTCAAAATTTTTAATATGCGATAGAAACAATTCTATTTCGGAAATATCAACAAGATGAACAAAAAATATTAAGCATGTTGTAGGGTCAGGCTTGAGTTTCAGAAGTTATCGGCGTCAAATCTGGGGAAAAGATGTATTTTGTACCCATACCATAAAGGTGAAATCATTTCCGTAACCGAATCGTTTCTAACACTGAGATTCCAAACGCTATGAGTATAGCACGTATGGTGCAATGCAGCTGAGATATCGCACCACACGTGCAATGCCATACCCATATTGCACCTTACGTGCAATGCATCCCGAAAAGGCCCTATGCTAATGCATGGGAATGGGGAGGCATTGCACTTCATGTGCAATGCTTTTGCATTGCACCAATTGACGCTATACTCATAGCGTTTGGAATCTCAGTGAAGCCAAACTTGAAATTTAAACTTTATTTCTAAATTTATGGAATACACACTGGCAGTACATTTTCTAAGGCACAGCAGATTCAAGTTCCCAAGACCCTGAAGCTTCGAGCACGGTGCAAACCAATTCAAATGGACGGTTCAATACCTGTCAAAAACGAAAAAAAAATGTGCTCAAACCGTAGTGTGGCAATCACTGGGCGAACTGGACGGATATTTTGACTAATTTTGTTTCCAACAACCAATTTTATCTTGCTGGTTTTCACCTTTGAGAATCTTTTCTCTAAAGCCCCGCATGGGTGGCACGGTGGCATGGTTAAAATGTCCATATGTGACAACTACGTGACTCACCAGGTATTCACGAAATCCTAAATCCGATAAATGAATACTCTGTAATTGTTTAGCTCGTTTTAAGAATTATACTCTATCGATAAGGAACCTAAAGTCAGTTGTACAGAAAGAAGGCCGCATGCAGGCCGCCTTTCGCGTGCGTCTTGGGGCGACCGTTAGATTACGACATCTTGGGGACGACGTGGCATTCCACAACGAAGCAGCCCATGGCGGGCTTGCCGGGCGGCCCCCCGGTCAGTCGGAACCGGTACATCCCGTACGGCATGATGGGGACGCTGGGGAACAGCCAGGCGATGGCCTCGTCGTTGACCTCGTAGAATTGCTGTGTCAAAAACGCAGAATCTAATTCAGACCATTTCTCCCATGACAGGCAGAAATTTTAGGTTAATGAAGAGAAAGCTCCAGAGAACAACAAAAGCGCTTGGCCGGTGACATCCTAGGAGCGGGTACCCAAGGTGTTTTATCGGTTCCTCTCCTTGTATGCACAAGAAGTACCGAAAAGACACGGACAAAAACCGTCACCCCCTCTAGTGTTGGTAGGGGTCTCCCCAAGAATGGCTGTTTTCGAGGGTTTGAGAGTTGATGGGTTCTCAAAACCGAGTTGGAAACAAGCTGGGGCCCCTCGACTCCAGCTTAGCCTACCGGTGGCCTTTCCTCGGACCTTCGGCCCTCCCTCGCATCAGACCCTACTTGGCAAGGCGCAGGTGGCCACCGCATCCGACACCCCATGAGGGGGCAACATAATGTTATCGTTCTATCATACGATATCGTGACTGAGGGCCACCCTTCTATTCAAAATATGGACAAGTCTCTTCTTTATACTCTTACCATCCAAAAAACGAGGCCCATTAAATTTGTCTCGTCCACTTGATTCCGCAAATACCCGTTTCGGTCTTGCTTCAACAACCTATTGCGACGGAGGCCTCGAAGAAGCGCGCGAGGAGTCCGTTGCATCGATTCCGACAACGCACGGACTCCTGGACCCCTTCCCTGATCGGGAAACTGGCAAAGTCGGGCCCGTTGAACCCCCTTGGGACCACTTGTCAAAAAGGTCTTGGCGAGGCCTATAGAAAACCGCAATAAAATTTTTCATTTAGTCGACCCCCTTTTTCCAAGATACTGATCGGACTATTCCCACCCCCGGATGAGTCTTTCCCTGGACTAACCCGAATCAAATCTACCTATCTTACCCCACACAGTGTGTAGCTTGCGCAGAAACTGTCAGACCAGATTCCTTCTTTGACTGACGGAGTTTCAAACTCATCCGACGGCGATACTGTATTCTGTTTGTGAAGCGGTCGGAATGAAGTTGTCCCTGCCATTTGAGTCTCTAACCTGAATCAAATCCACCTTTTACCCTACACACACAGTGTCCGTTCAATTTTCCTACCGGTGGAATACTACACGGCGTTTTGTCGCTCCTCGGCAGTTTGAGGACAACGTTCCAGAATTCTGGGATCTGCTTCTTGATCGTAGTGCAGGCACCGTTGGGAAACTTGAAGACAAAAGCGTTCTGCTTCCACTGGTTGTTCGCCCGCGCGTCCATGATGATATTCACCTGGGTCATTAGATTAAGAACATCCTATACGAAATGCATTTCTCATACAAATTAGAAGTTGGCGGAAAGAAAGGTGTTTGCGGTAAACGGTGCAAATTGCTAATAAAGGATAAATGTCAGTCCGTTAAGGGGGCAGTAGCGTCTTTTGCACGTGTTTTGACGATTTTTGAACCTCCTGTTTAGACGTTAATATAAAGATAAGTATGAATGCCAGAGGCAAACGGCAGGCACCATTTGAAAGATAAAAGTTTTTACAACATTTTCAAAAAAAAATATTTTGTTTTAGCATTGAATTAGGATGTTTTGTGTTCTATGCAAAAATGGTCTGCAAAATTACATGGTGTCACTGCGCGCACGATTGCAGCCAAAGTTTTTAACTTTTTACCAATCGGTAAAATGCATCTGAAAAAGCATGAAATTGCCCATAAAATGACCCTTGGGTTTCAATATTGGGCAAGAAAAACTATTGAAACGCTCATCTTCAACTTAAGATGGAAACGAACCACATTTTTTCTGGCCCAATATTAAAACCCAAGGGTCATTTTATGGGCAATTTCATGCTTTTTCAGATGCATTTTACCGATTGGTAAAAAGTTAAAAACTTTGGCTGCAATCGTGCGCGCAGTGACACCATGTAATTTTGCAGACCATTTTTGCATAGAACACAAAACATCCTAATTCAATGCTAAAACAAAATATTTTTTTTTGAAAATGTTGTAAAAACTTTTATCTTTCAAATGGTGCCTGCCGTTTGCCTCTGGCATTCATACTTATCTTTATATTAACGTCTAAACAGGAGGTTCGAAAATCGTCAAAACACGTGCAAATGACGCTACTGCCCCCTTAAACGCCAATTGACATCGAACTAAAGCCAACGTCAGTGTAAACTTCAGCTTAAATTGCAGAAAGCGCATGCCACCTTTTTAAATTGATTCCGGATGAGTTTAAAGGGAATCTCTAAACTTAAAGTATCCAATTTGAGTTAATATATTAAGATAGTCGCCAAAGATGATCCAAATCATTAGATTCACTCATATCATGCAATATAATAAAACATCCGATTAGAGATAAAAGTGTAAACCAACCGACCCCACTCCTAAAAGCCTTCGAAGCACTTGCTTCATAGCTACAAAGAAAATGAAGGCGTTGTAGAATTGCTTCGTATTATGAAGAAATGCTTAGTATTACGAAGGATTTTGCTTCATAATACGAAGGATTTTGCTTCATAATACGAAGCATTTCTTCGTAGGTTTTACAATGCCTTCATTTTCTTTGTATTACAAAGCGATTCTTCGTAGAGTTTTTACTGTGCCCTGTTGTCTTAAATTCGCTGGAATATAGATAACCGAGTCTAAGCCCACATGACTCATTCATTGAGAGAGATAATGCCATAATTCGGCATCTTACTACCTAGTTATACAAAAGAGAGAACTCGAAAAATGTACCAGAGCAGTGTACAATATAAATGCAGACCTCAGCTCCGGTGACATTGTCTCCAAATTCCACTTTGTTTGGGAGTAGTAAACATGACTCCGTAGTCAGTTTCATCGTAAATACTTTTTCATCTACAAAAAACCGCTAAGAAGTGAAATAAATCTCTTAAATATATTAGGTCTCATGCTTTTATTGTAAATAAACATCTGCATCAGACAGTTGTTCCGTTTTATTTTTTCCTGCAAACATTAATTAATCTTTTTGTTTTACCACAGAATTGAATAACGGTGAGTTATCCCTTTTTTCGCTTCATACCAATCAAATAGCACTTACCCAACTTCCATCCGTTAAACTGGGACCTGTGGCATTCACCCAGCCACTTATACGTTGCAGCTCACTGGGCTTGGCAGGATTCCAGTGCGTGGTCTTCAAGTTCCAGTACCAAGTATTTTCACTATCACACATGTAGAATGTGTCTGTGTAAACGATGTATTTTCCCTGAACAATGGAAAAGAACTCCCTTGGTGGTAGTTGCCTGAGCGAAGTAAATTGATGTAATGGTACGCTGAAACGAGCGGAATAATGGCTCATGTGATTCCTTGAAAATAAGTTGTTGCACAAAGTTCAGACTTTCCATGGCTCAAAGACGCGGCAAAGGTGGAAGCATTTTCAGCCAAGGTTACCAATGGAACGGCGGCGAGCGGAGCACGAGGTAAGGGGGCAACCACTCAAGAAATCCTGTGTCCACTGCACCGAAAAACCAAACGTGGTCTAGACCACACCCCTGGTGTGGTCTAGACCACGTTTGGTTTTTCAGTGTGGAACCCTAATCTTGGGAAATCCGAAATGTTTCCCCGAAAAGGAAAAAAAAAACAGGCAGATTTTGGGCGTTAAATTGGACGAGATCTTGCGAAATCCGACGATATCTCCTGTCTTAAGGGGCAGTGGCTCTTTATGCACGTTTCTTTCTTTTTCTTTTTAGGGGTTCCCAAGAACCCCTATTGTCCGAGGTCCGTGGATTCTTTCCCCCCCCCCCCCCTCCGATTTTCAAATAAACAACTCTAAACTATTTCAACCATGAAAAAAACGAAAATTCCAATTTTTTTCGAAAATTCATCGTGGAAATTTTCCGTAAACGCGAAAAACATAAATTTGCAACAATCGAAAACGAGAACCGTTAATGATATGAAAAAATGGTTCAAATAAAAAATGTGCCACTCCTCAAAACTAAACCTCCTGGCTCATCAAAGTAACAAGAAATCATATATGTTCTGAGCAAATGGTCAAAACATGAAAAAAAAATCTCCATGGCAACGGCATGGTCCCATCGTACCACCCGTCAAAATTTAAAGTCGCCCATTAAAAAAAATCTAAACGCCGTGAAATTCGAAAATGCTAATGCTAACACATTGCACGGTGTCTCAACGTTGGAACATCTTTAAAGTCTGTCACTACTAAAAAGTTCGTAGCAGAAACGACACATCAAATTAATTTTCGTGGGTTGGCACCAATATGCTTGCCGTCTGCGCCCTTTCGAAAATCGCGAGGCTGAAAGAACGAACAGGCGCTCATTGAAACTGCCCCTCCATTGTTGCTGAGGTTGGATTGTTTGGCATGCTCTCAAAGGCTGCGGTTGTCTTGTCATGTTTTCCTCGATTTTCAACCAGTTATGGAAACGGGAACACCGTGCAATGCGATTAGCATTGGAATTTTTTCATTTTTTCGATTTTGGTGCTTGGACCTTCAAAAAAAGACTTGCATGAATGCTAGAGACGAACGGCGGTGACCATGTAAAACATCAAACTTTTTACTACAATTTAAAAAAAATATTTTGTTTTAGCATCAAGTGAGGCATTTATATGAAGCACGTAAAAAGGTATCCAAAATTATACATGCTGTCATGCCATCTAGGCTAAAACGTACAGACTTCCCAAATGGCAGGACCTTACCCTACCATCCAATATTGTTCCTCGAGACACTTTTCGACTCAACGCATCTCTTCTTACCGCATACGAGTTAATTGCCTTTCCCGCCTTGCTGTTGGCGATGTGTGGTCCGAAAACAAGTCCGAGGATCACACCAAAGACGACACTCTTGCAGCCATCACGGACTTCTCTCTGCGACATCGCTGCACTGAAATCAGAGCCATTACCTTCGATACACTGAAAAACCAAACGTGGTCTGGTCTGGACCACGTTTGGTTTTTCAGTGTAGGAGAGGGATTCTCGTGTTTCGGGGTAGTTCCGTTTCATTTGGCTCCTGTGTTGATAGGGCCATCCCCACGTTCTCTCGAACCATGTTACCGACTTTCAAAAGAAGCATGCTGTGTGAATGTCTTCGAAGGTTGAGCTAAGCGCCCGTAGAGCAGTGAATCTCTTTTTTTCTCGATCGACACACGGATCTTGCCTTCGAACGCACAAAGGATTTGGAGTCGTACCTCAATTGTCTTCTAGTCTCAACCACAAACAAAACGTGACATGAGCGTTTTGTCACCGTCCTGGTATAATTTTAGACAGATTCTTTTGAAAAGAATTCAACGTACCTGACCACGACTGCGTTAAGACAGACGCGGTGCCCTATTGGACAATACAGTAAGTGCTCAAACAGATGACATTGAACCAAGCTGCCACTCAAACGTCCACCATAATCGATGACATCTGACAGAAACACGGAAGCGAGAGTGACTATCACCTTCTCCAAACTTGGTAGCGGATGTTGTGTCTGTCACTGTCACAAGTAGCGTGTGGCTTGCCCAGAAGTTCAGAAAAGGGGAGGGGGGGGGGCGATATTTATGGTCAACTTTTAAGCGAAATGTAAAGCCAACTCTTTCCCTCTTCTAAGGCCCGTACCGTCTTATTTATGAAACCAAGTGGGTCTGGACTTCGGGAGTTGCCCTCACCGGACCTTAAGGGGGCATAAGCGCCATTATTTTTTAAAAACTCGATATTTTGTTTTTTGTCCAGGTTTCATATTCTGACAACCCTTTTCAAGAATGTGACAAGCTTTTGCGGGAATTCGCTACCGTTTAGGCTCCTCCAGAGTCATTTATGTAAATTTATTAACACAGGTTAGGTTAGGCACGTTCAATCTTTAGGCCGTTTTTCTCAATTGTGTATTTTCAGTGCTTGCGCGCAGGATTTTGAGAGAACAGTCTGATTTATCGCCATGAAAATTTGGTGGTCGGCCCCTCAAAATGAACCTTGGGTTTCGGGATTAAAGCAATGTAACGTTTTTTTTCCACTCACTGAGTACACACTTTAAAGTGTACACACTTCTAGGTGCTTAGGCAAGTAGACACCTAGAAGTGCATGCTTGTAAGCACGCACCTAGAAGTGTGTACTGAGTACACACATAGATTTTGTGTGCACTTTGTCTTTAAAACAATCCTTGAAGAACCCTCTTTTCATTAATAATAAGTGTTTTTTCCCCACGACGAACAGACGGACTCTGTAACAGTTGGAACTTCGTCAAAATTTGACCACAAAATGATGTCAATGGCGCTACTGCCCCCTTACTTTGAATGTTTTATAAGTTCTTCTCCATGAATGACTAAAAGTGTAAGACAGATATTTATAAGGATTTATGTATGACACTGGACAATTGACCCTTGTTTGTTTGAATGTTTGAAAATAGGCCTTTCCGGGCTTAGCTTCTTGTGCAGTGCACCCGAATCTGGGGCACTCCCCTTAGCAACACGGTACAATTTCTTCATTGCTTTCAAAATCCGACTTCTGTCGTAGTTCAAATCTATTTAGTCACAAAATCTTGAACAACTAGTCAATCCGAGCCAATCACCTTAATTTAGACCCAGCAGGTTATTTGAACCACGGTTGCCTAGAGTCAAACATGCCGTATGGAACGATTTCATTGCGCACTGGTAAACCATCACGCAAAAAAAACGGCTTGACAAAAAAAGTAATGCCAAAAGTCAACGTGACTCCGAAATTCACGCCAAGTTTTGGCGTGAATTTTCTGTCATGCCGGATTTTTGCCCGACCTTTCTTATCACACGCAATGTAGGCACAAATCCACACGGTACTTTTACGCCAAATGACGGTGTGACGCACACGTCTCAGGGCTGTTAAAGTTAATTTGACGATTAACGAAGTTAATTAACTCCGTTACAGAAAATCAACGAATTAACGTTAACTCGTTAGTTTTATCCAAGGGCCTTAACGTTAACGAGTGAAGTTAATTTTGTGCGTAAACTTTTTAACGTCGCTGAAGTTAAAAACGTTCCTCTTTATGTTCGATTATGGCCGAAATTTTGGCAAACTGCTGGAAAAAATGTGTCTGAAACGCAAGAAAATCGACGAAACATCCATTTCAATTAATAGTTTTATCAAATTTGCAATTACTTTAAGTTTGGTAAAATTATAACTTTTCAAAACTCTCAGAACTCTACCGGTTGCTAAGATGCACCAAAGCGTGGAAATAAGTTCAACGGCGTTAACACGTTAATTTAACGTTAACTCGTTAACAAGTTCAACAGAGCCTTAACGTTAACGAGTCCGTTAATTCGGTTCGGTTAACGGGTCGACTTTAACGCGTAGCACTGCACGTCATGCCGATTTTAGGCGTGAATTTTCTGCCACGCCAGCTATTTGGCAATGTGTCCAACCATTCAATTTTCAGTGCCTTTTCTCAAGTTCAGGCCTGTTGGAATCCGATACTGTGGTGGTTCAAATTCATTTGGGCACAAAATATTGGACAACTAGTCGGCCCCTTCATTGAAGACAGCAGGCAATTCGAACATTTCTAAATGTTCGGGACGGGCCAAAGTTGCGATGTGTATGGCCAGGCTACTTTTCCTGTTACTTTTATGGTCGTTTGGGACCAAAACTACTGAACATTTTTATATATTTCGACCAAATTGGGAGGGGTTGCCGTTAAGCCGGGGCAATTTCGGCGGGATCCACAGAACTAACGGTGATGACAGGACTTTTGTCTGTCATTGTGGCCCACCACCGTCAGTAGACAAGTCGTTGTGGATCGCGGCCTGCGTTTTAAAATGAATGCAACTAACCCCATCACGCGGTGATAGCCTCGAAGCAGTTAAGGGGGCAGTAGCGTCATTTGCACGTGTTTTGACGATTTTCGAACCTCCTGTTTAGACGTTAATATAAAGATAAGTATGAATGCCAGAGACAAACGGCAGGCACCATTTGAAAGATAAAAGTTTTTACAACATTTTCAAAAAAAAATATTTTGTTTTAGCATTGAATTAGGATGTTTTGTGTTCTATGCAAAAATGGTCTGCAAAATTACATGGTGTCACTGCGCGCACGATTGCAGCCAAAGTTTTTAACTTTTTACCAATCGGTAAAATGCATCTGAAAAAGCATGAAATTGCCCATAAAATGACCCTTGGGTTTCAATATTGGGCAAGAAAAACTATTGAAACGCTCATCTTCAACTTAAGATGGAAACGAACCACATTTTTTTTGGCCCAATATTAAAACCCAAGGGTCATTTTATGGGCAATTTCATGCTTTTTCAGATGCATTTTACCGATTGGTAAAAAGTTAAAAACTTTGGCTGCAATCGTGCGCGCAGTGACACCATGTAATTTTGCAGACCATTTTTGCATAGAACACAAAACATCCTAATTCAATGCTAAAACAAAATATTTTTTTTTGAAAATGTTGTAAAAACTTTTATCTTTCAAATGGTGCCTGCCGTTTGTCTCTGGCATTCATACTTATCTTTATATTAACGTCTAAACAGGAGGTTCAAAAATCGTCAAAACACGTGCAAAAGACGCTACTGCCCCCTTAAAAAGTGTTTGGAATGCCCAGGGGGCCGGTTTCAGAGTAACTCGGAAACCAAGGTCGCCCACGACGGGCAGCTCGTGCAGAATGATGAATAATGCTTGTTAAGCTAGACAAATATTTGCCATTGAAAAAAGGGTTTTGCGGCACTATGTAATACAGGCATTTCGATATGTGCTTATCACGATGAGAAGCTCCTGACAAAACAAAGTGACTTCACGGAATCCTAGAAGCCACGAAGTAGATTTCATTTGGTTCATTCTACAGAAATGTTCCAGTTTGATGTCCGTGCCCCTTGGTGACGAAACTACTCTTTATAGAGAAACGCGGTTTGCGCAATGATATGGCGCTGTGCTTCGAATTGATCCAGTACTGGGTTAGAAACTTCCTGAGGTTTTCAGGTGGCTGTAGCCTCCGGCCGGAAGGTGCAGAGTGTAAACTCCTTAGCTGTCCTCACTGTAAGAAAAATAATCGTTATATTACGAACCATACTACAGTCAACTCTGGTTAGCTGTCCCGGTTTTGCCGCTGGTACTCAAGTTGTCCCTACCACCTCGGCTCGGCCAGCGCGGCCCGATACAGCCGGGACCGAGGGTCCGGCCGGCAAGGGATTACCGGCGGCTTAATCCGCTCGCTTGTGGCATATTCCAGTCGAAATAATAAAACTTTTTCTATACAGGTTTCAAACAATCTTTTAACAGAAACGCATAGATGATTAAAAAATAGCAAAGGGTAAAAAAAATTGCACCCTAAAATTCGAATTTTCACCTCGGCAGGGGAGGATCTTTCCTGTCACCCATGATCGTGTAGAAACCCTAATCTTGACAAAAGCACCCAAAATAGGTCAAAGTAGAAAATTAAAAAATAGTGTTTTTGATTTTTCTGGCTTATAAGGGAAGGTGGGGACCCATGTATAACTTTTTTTTGTTTTGAGAGTCAAAATTTTGGTTTTGGGCATAAATCAAATGTTTTGGGTCAGAAGCGTGAGTTAATCTTTCTTCCTCTTCCTTCTACAAGGGCCAACTGAATTTGTTCATGTATCTTATCTGGTTTTGGATAGAAGCACAATCTACTAAATGCGTGTATTTGATACATGGGACCCCATGTATCACAGCTATTTTCTTCAAAAATAACTTTTTAAAAAGGACAAATTATGCAACATTTCCTTGCAGCATTAATTTCTACAATATGTTTATAAGTTTGACCGAGTTTGACCATTCCTAAGGTAAGTTGAGGTCAAAGAGAGAAGGTGAAGATTCATGTATCACAAGTGGGGGGACCCATGTATCACTCTATTTTTGGTATTTGTTTAATGGCAAAATGTAACTAAACTGTAACACCTGTCGCCTGTCACTCTATTAAAAAATTGCAATGATTACAGCTCAGGCATTAAAACAGGAAAATTTCCGTGATTAATTTGCCCTAACATAATATTTGAGTGATACATGGGACCCCAAAAAATGTGATACATCGGTCCCCACTTGTCGCAGCATTGGACATCGCGGTGTACTGCCAGAACCTATGCTCGGATGTTGCTGTTCGGCACTGCTAATAGTTGTCAAAGCCCTTCCGCACACTCCCACATCAAAAAATTGCGACAATGTTTCCATAGCAGGAAGCTGATAAAAGATATTTGAAGAAATTTCTTTATTACTTTCCCTCAGTTTTGGGGACCAAAATTTTCACTTAGTCACGCCGCCATGTTAGTTGGAGATTCAAGGTCACATCCTTCCATAAAATGAAGCTCTCTAGATGGTGTTTCGATTCCGCACCACGTGACTCGCCTCGCGGGCGAAACTGAAATTTAATACGCCGTGATACATGGGACCCCGTGATACATGGGTCCCCACCTTCCCTTATGGAATTGTTGGTGCTAGGGACTATAAAGTAATTGTTTATAAGAGTAAAAGAAGTGAAATGAGACGTACCAGGGTCAAATCCAAGGTGGAGTATTTTGGGTATGAGAGTTTCGATGAATTCGACAAAATTGCTCGAGTAGGCCAAACCAAGCAACGTACAAAACTTGGCCTACCACCATTTTTCTTCTTTTTTATGACTAGAAAGAAGAAACATAAGCCAGAACTACGCAGACAACTTTTACCATAAAAAAAAAACAGAAAGCGACATTTTTACGCTAAATTAGTCACATTTAGAAAAATGCAAATATCTCAGGTTCTATTTGAGCTAGCCAACTTTCCTTTTAGGGTTGATAGGTCCTAGTGGTACCTATTAAACCCACAAAGTTTGAACTGAATCCGTGACCCAATCCCAGATCTCAGTCCACCTTGGGGTGGAGTTACTCCTTTGCATTTGCAGTGACGATCGGTTTATAATTGATCCTTTGTGATTTTTTCGCAGTGAGCATAAAACAAACCATTCTTAAAATTACGAAGCGTTCATCGCCAAATTTGTCGTAAAATTGCGACAACTTTTTTCAGTGCCGATGCATGGTTTATTAAGTTTGCGCCTCTCGTATGTCTATGACACGGGACAATCGTTCCCGAGGGCTCTATTTTCTAGGGCACTCCCATACTTCAACCAGGGATCCTTAACTTAACATTTAACTAACACTGCTGTCATAATGTAACATAAGACAATGTTCGCTATAGGTTAAGGGTACGGACTTATTAAAGTACTTGCAAAAGTACAGGGTGAGTTTTCTCAATGTGTCAATAATTTGCAGGCAGTTTGGGCATCCCTAGGGGACCATTTTTCACCAATGAACTAGTGGGCGCAAACGTCTAGATACGGAGATAATTGGTGTTTTGAATTTGGATTTTGCGCCTACAAGGTAGGCACCCGGTGCCACTGAGGGTGGCAGGACCTGTCGAGGGGGTGTCGCGGGACTAGCAGTACTCGCGGGAGTGCCACTTACCTCGCGGAAGTATCCGTGGAATCCCGCCACCCTCGCAAAGACAGCCGTGAGATCCACTGTAACGGGGGCCACCATTACAGCCCCTTGAGACCCGCGGCAACCCCTCCCAAAAGACATTTGAAAGGTCCGCCGTGTTGTATCCGTAGAGAGATACTCCATGCTAGCTGTTTGCACTTGGCACTTGCAGATACCCCGCGCGCCAGAGTTCATGTAGTTCTTGTAACCTCCGCTTGTAGCGCTGTCAGTCATCACTCTCAGTCTGTTTTTGTCAACCTGTCCGCTCCGCTTCAGTTCCGAATAAACCACCGACTCAGCAGTACCACTCTTGTTTATTCCCGCGCCAGCCTGAACCCAACAGTGGCGACGAGGATAGAAGAAGATTCAAGAACCTTTCTTTTGTGTTTATGGCTGGTGCTTCTTCGGTAAATTCGGAACTCCGGCGTGCCTCCGGCTGCGGCGCGTTCGGTCACATCGTGGGACAAGCCAGCCCCAGCACGCTGCCCCAGTGCCCCGTGTTTGTGTACGGCCGCCATGTCCGGCGCGGATCTGAAGTTCGACAGCAAGAAGCCGGAAGAATGGGACCGCTTCCTTCGCCGGTTCCAGATTCTGCTAGACGCCAAGGGCAACATTCCCGATGCCCAGAAGAGGGGAATGCTGCTGGCCGCCCTAGACGACCGGACCTTGGACAGGCTAGAGACGTGGCTCGACCCGGTGCCCCTGCCGACCGCCACGTTCTCGGCCGTCCTCGCCACGCTCAAGACCAACCTCCAGACCAAGACGAATACCACGGTCAAATACGTCGAGTTTGTCAGTCGTCATCAACAACCTGGTGAGTCCGCTGCCACCTTTATGGAGGAGTTGACCCGGATTGTCCCCCATTTTGGAGTCGACGAAAAGGAGGTATGGGATCTGCTCTGTATGCATCAATTTGTGGCGGGCCTCTCGGACAAGGCCCTGCAGGACAAGCTGTTCGAGGCCGAGGACCTGACCATGGATTCGGCCCTCACCACAGCCGTCCAGACCGAGGCCAACCGCCGCATGGCGCAGGCCGTACGTCGCCCTGCCGACGCCGTAGTCTACCGCGTGGGTCCCCAGTCCGGGCCCGCTGCCGGCGGCTCGCGACAGCCCGTCGTGTGTTGGTATTGTGCCGAAGGGCATTTGGCCAAGGCGTGCACCGCGGATAGGGACAAACTGTACTGCTCTTTCTGCAAGACCAAGGGCCATGTGCTGGAGGCGTGCAACAAGTACAAGAGGTCGCAGCGCCAGGGCAGGGAGAAGAAGGGTCAGGGCTTCAAGAGAAACAACAACAACAAGCGCCCCTCTGGCAAGGTCGCCTCCGTTGAGAACCCCGTCAACGCCGTGCCCCAGGTTCCCTCCGCCCAGCCCTCCAACGCCGGGCCCTCGCCGACGCCGGCCTCCATCGGCGCTGTGCACGCGCCACCCGCGCGCGACTCATTTGACTTGTTGTATGGAAACCAGGGACTGTTTCAGGTGGACGCCGCGCATGGCCGCGTGGCGCCGCCCGTCATGCTTGAAGTCAAGATCAATGGGACCCCGATCTGGTTCCAAGTGGACTCGGGTGCGTGCCGCACCATCATCGGCACCCCCACGTTCAACCTGCTCGAGAGCCGCCCTGCGCTGCGCCCCAACATTACGGTGCTGCACCGCTACGAGGACCCCGTGCCCATCTCCTTCAGAGGCTTCTTCGACGCGGACGTGTGCTACCGCGGCCGCCGCCTCGTGCTCCCGCTGCTGGTGTCTGAAGGCAACGGGCCGAGTCTGCTCGGCCGCGACTGGTTTCCTTCCCTGGGCCTGGCCATCACAGGTATCAATGTTGTAACTGACTTCTCTGAAATCTACAGCATCGTCAAGGAGTACCCAACGGTGTCGTCTCCCTCGCCTGGATGCTTCACCGGCCCGCCCGTGCACATCGCCGTCCCCGCCGACGCCCAGCCCAGGTACCAGCCGTGCCGCCAAGTGCCCTTCGCCCTCACGACCAAGATGGAGGAGGCCATCGACAAGAAGGTGGCGCAAGGCGTGTGGATCCCCTACCAGGACTACCGGTGGGCCTCTGCCATCGTGCCCGTCGCCAAGAAGAACGGGTCTCTCAGGCTGTGCGCGGATTACAAAGGTACTGTAAACCCTTTTGTTTCTCCCGACACGTACCGCACGCCCACGGTGGATGAGGTCCTCAACAAGCTGTCAGGTGGCTGCATTTTCGGCGAGATTGATCTAGAAGACGCCTATACTCAGATTCCTGTTGATGAAGAAACCTCGAGACTCCTCGCGGTCAACACCATCAAAGGCTTGTTCAAGGTGACGCGCATGCCTTTCGGCGTTCGGGTAGCCTCTGCAGTGTTCCAGCGTGTCATTGACAGCTTGATTTCAAGGTTCAAGAACGTCGTGGCGTACCAGGACAACGTGTACATCAAGGCTGCTACTTGGCCTGAGTATAAACAGATCCTTTGCAATGTCCTTCAGGTCCTCAGTGACGCAGGACTCAAGCTCAACGCGGAGAAGTGCACCTGGGCTGCAACGGAAGTCAACGTACTGGGCTTCAAGATCTCCAAGCACGGCCTCCATCCCTTGGAGGACAAGGTCATCGCCATCAAGATGGCCCCAGTGCCGAAGGGAAAGGGTGAGCTGCTTTCAATCCTTGGCCTGATCACTTTCTACGGTCGCTTTTTCGAGGGTCGCGCCCACATCCTGGAGCCGCTGCATCGCCTGCTCGAGAAGGGCGCCCCCTGGAACTGGACGGAGCTGCACGACGCCGCCCTCAAGGAGGTCAAGAAGAGGATCACCAGCGACCAGGTCCTGGTGCACTACTCACTGGAGCGCCCCGTCACGCTCACCGTCGACGCCAGCCCCGTCGGAGTCGGCGCGGTCCTCTCCCACACCTTCACCGACCCCGTCAGCGGGGCCCAGGAGGAGCGGCCGATCGCCTTCGCCTCAAGGACCCTCACCCCAGCGGAGCGCAGGTACGCCCAGTTCGACCTCGAAGCGCTAGGGCTCATGTTTGGCACCAAGAAGTTCTCTCCATACCTCAGGCACAGGCACTTCCGCATCATCACGGACCACAAGCCGCTGCTGGGCGTGTTCAAGCCCAACGTGCGCATTCCCGACACTCTGTCCCCGCGCATGCTGCGCTGGGTGCTCACCATGAGTGCCATGGACTACTCCATCGAGTACAAGCCGGGGCCGTCGATCGGCAACGCAGACTTCCTGAGCCGCCTTCCGCTGCAGAGCCCCCCTGAGCCCCCGCGGGGCGCTATGTATGTGCATTTTGTCGCAGAATTCTTGAGCAACAACCCTGTGGAGGACAGCCCGCTTCCCCAGTATCCAGATCCTGCTGGAATCCATCTCCTGGAGGCCAGGGACCTTCAGGGACTCTCGGCCGCCGCCATCGCCGCCGCGACGCAGCTGGACCCTGTCCTGAGCCAGGTGCACCGCTGGACGATGCAGGGTTGGCCCCGGGACGTCCCGCCTGACGCGCGCCCCTACGCCGCCAAGAAGGAGCAACTCAGCACCATGCAGGACTGCCTTCTTCGAGGCGACCGGGTGATCGTCCCGCCCGCCCTGCGCGACAAGGTACTTGAACTCATCCATGCGACGCACCCTGGCATCGCGTGCAGCAAGGCGATCGCCCGCTCGATCGTCTGGTGGCCCGACATCGACAAGGACGTCGAGACCGCCGTCAAGGTGTGCACTCCGTGTCAGGAGGCCGCGCACCGCCCCCCAAGAGCGTACAGCTCGTGGCCGAAGGCCGAAGCCCCGTGGGAGCGAGTCCACATGGACTATGCTGGACCTTTCATGGGACACTACTTCTTGATCATGATTGACGCTTTCTCCAAGTGGCCTGTTGTCAGAGTGGTTCGTGACATGTCTGCTCCGACCCTGGTGCCCCATGTACGCTATGTGTTTGCAGACCTTGGACTCCCCAAGCTCGTCGTGACGGACAACGGAGGCTCCTTCATTTCAGAACTCTTCAAGCTCTTCTTGTCCAACAACGGCGTCAAGCACCTGTTCTCGCCCCCTTGGCACCCAGCGTCCAACGGCCTGGCAGAGAGGACGGTGCAGACCTTCAAGGGCCTCATGGTGAAGTTCGACGTGGAGGACATCCACGCCCGCGTCGCGAGGGTGCTCTGGGCCATGCGCACCAGGCCGTCGAGGACCACAGGACGTTCCCCAGCCGAGATCTGCATGGGCCGCGTCTTCAGGACTCATCTGACGCCGCTCCACCCCAAGGACCCCGTGCACGAGGACCCGCCTGCCAGGGCCAATCCATTCAAGGTTGGTCAGCCTGTTTGGGCACTCAAGTTCCGCTCTAAGGACGACTACAACTGGTTCCCAGGACGTGTTCGAGACTGCAGCGGGGCGGCTGTCTGTGCCGTCGTCCTGGACAGCGGTCATGTCCTCGAGTCCGTGCCGGTCAACCACATGCGCGCGAGGCTCGTCAAGGAGGTGCCCGTCGTCCCCCAGGACCCACCGCGCGTGCAGGAGCCCGCACCTGAGGAGCACTGGTACCCTCCGCGCCTGGCTCAGTTTGAGGACGTCGACGACGCCCCGGTGGTCCCGCCGGGCCCAAGACAGCGCGCCTGGACTCCGCCAAGGAACGTCGGTCCCAACCCCTTGTTCCAGGACCTTGACGAGTGGGACGAGCTGGAGCTGCCGCCTCCGCTGCTGCCCGCGCAGGCCGCGCCCCGGCATCTCGTGCCCCAGCAGCCTGGACTGGCTGGCCTCGACGGCGAGCATCTCCGGGACGACATGGCGCGTCGCCTGGGCGAGGTCCTTGGCCGCGCCGAACCACCCCGGAACCCCCAGCAGCCCAGGCCGCCCGTTGGTCGAGCACGGCGCTCTCTCGACGCCAACCAGGCTCTGCGTCCGCCAGGACACCAGGCACAGCCTCCGCCTGGCCCCCCTCCTATGATGTCCAGAGCCGGCCGTCAGATCCGGCCGCCTGCTCGATTTGGTTTTGAGTGATTTCTCTTGTTGTAACTTGTACAGTACTTGACTCTGTATACTATGGACCTGCCGTCTAATCTTGTAAATTTTTTCACAATGTTTCTTTTGCGCACTATTACCTTGCTGTGTAATTTTATAAATTTTGTACAACGTTTCACTTTGCGCAGTATTGCCCTGCTGTCTAGTTTGTAATTTGTACAGTGTGTTGCTTTGCGTAACCTTGCGTAATCGTGTAATTTGTAAATTTGTACAGTGTCTTGCTTTGCGTAATTGTGTAATTATTTCGTGTATCAATTGTTGTGTATTAATAATTTTGTGCAGTGTTTCTCCTTGTGTACTCTTGTTGCCCTGTTGTAGAATGCAATTTGTACAGTTCTTACCCTTGTAAATATTGCCATGCTGTATAATAATTGTTCTAGCATTATCGCTACTGTACTTGTTTCTTGAGGGCCTCTACAGTTTATTCACTCTGCGTGTTATTCTGTTCCCTGTAACGCTGTATGCCCTATGCCCTTGCATTTCTTGCACCTGTATGTGTGTGTATGTGTGTGTGTGCCTTCCTTTTTTTTTTGTGTGTGTGCGCCTTCTTTGTCTGTTGTAAAAATGTTTTTTTTTGCTGTTGGTTTCCGGCATGTTTGCTTTGCCTCTCTTTTATTTGGCTCATGTAACCGTGTAGTTTCGTTTAACTACTGCAAGCTTGTATTAGCTTCTTGTGTGTACTAGTCATGTTCTCCTGTAATGTCGTATTTGCCTCTTGTTCTTACTCGATGTAAATTCTGTGCATTCTTCTCAGGGGGGAGGGGTGTTGTATCCGTAGAGAGATACTCCATGCTAGCTGTTTGCACTTGGCACTTGTAGATACCCCGCGCGCCAGAGTTCATGTAGTTCTTGTAACCTCCGCTTGTAGCGCTGTCAGTCATCACTCTCAGTCTGTTTTTGTCAACCTGTCCGCTCCGCTTCAGTTCCGAATAAACCACCGACTCAGCAGTACCACTCTTGTTTATTCCCGCGCCAGCCTGAACCCAACACGCCGCACCCCTTCGAGACTCGAAGCACCCCTCCAAGACCCGCGACACCCCCACGTGAGGTCCTGCGCCCATCAGTGGCAGCGGGTGCCTACCTCGCAGGCGCGAAGGCTAATTACAAAACACCAATTATCTCCGTACCTAGACGTTTGCACCCACTAGTTCATCGGTAGAAAATGATCCCCTTGGGGTGCCCAAACTACCTACAAATTATTGACACATTGAGAAAACTCACCCTGTATATCCACACAAATTCGAGACATAAAAAAATAACTTACCCTTTTGAAAAGATGTTAGAAGTTAAGGGTAATAACTTTAACTCTTATGATAACGTTATGATGCCCTTATGAGACAAGTTAAGGATCCCTGGCTTCGACTAAACCTTACTGACTTTCATAAAACAAGGTAGGTGCACCAGGCCAGGCCATGGCTTTGTCGTGACATGCTTCTCGATGCTGCGCCAGTTCCAACAATCTCCACGCCTGGCGTTTCACGGCACTTCCAGCGGCGATACATGCGATTTTTGGCGATACTATCGCCAACAAGCAGCCCTACCAAAAAGTGTTGTCTTCAGAACGGCGTTCCACTAAAGTATTGCAAAATTTGGCAATACTTTCGAGTATCACCAAAATCCGGCAACAAACACAGAACCAGTCTCCCTGATTTAAACAAAGGTAAAGGTTATGTCCAAATCTTGGTAGTACTCTGAAGCATCGCCAAATTTTGGCGATACTTTTGTATATCGCCATTTTGAAAGCAAGCCGAGCAATCGGATATCTGCTGACTGACACCTGGAAACGTTCTCGAGGTAGCATTTCCAAAGCCTCGTGCGAGGCTTCGCGTTCCTCAGTTTTTAAGGATGTTGCTGAGGACGTGCTGAAGAACGATATTCGTTAGAGGAAATAGGTCTGTGAGCAACGGAAGACGCAGTCCGGACAGAGCTTCCCACCCTCCACTGAGAACCTGAATCATGGCCTTTAGCGAGTCCCTCTCATCGAACAAAGCAGTTGTCATTTCAATAGCGGCTGGGTAAGCCTTTCCTCAAAACCGCTGCGTTGACCTGGATTTCGTAAGCAGAGATAAGGAGAATGAATGTTCAGTACCTCGCATGTTGATGATTACAAGGGCCCTTGAACCCAACTAACACTTATTTTTACATGATTCTGTGCTGTTTAACTCAACCGTCAAATCCGAAACCTCCATCTTCCAGCTCAATTTTTAGACGTGTTCTGGCTCTCCTGCAATATTAGAGATCATGGACTTTCGTCGCTTTGTCAAAGTAACCAGTGATATCCGGCGGTTAAAAGGGGGGGGGACCCTGGTAAAACTTTTAAGTAGGCTTTAAAATAATCCCAGAAAGTTCAAACTCTGCTAAATAATTAGGTTTATTATGGTGAGTTCCCAAAACAAAATTTAATCCAAATTGTTGAACGGTTTCTGAGAAAAGTGCGACTTTAGTGATTTCTTTGAGCGTTGGGGAAAAATATTCCTGCGCCTTTCATTGGAACGGATAGTCTTGGAAATGTTTTTGTGTTATCCTAAAGATGTATAGAAGAGATTTTAGTGCTGGAATTTTCAAATTCAACTTCTGTCCCAAGATACAAATTTTAAAATTAGAACATTTCCAGAAAGTGAGTTTTTTTTGGCCAATATTTCAAACTTTCTTGTGTTTGTATGATATCGAGATTCCGTCATAAAAAATTGTTGACAAGTCTTCAAAGAATAGAGTCCATGCAAGCCGACTCAAGTATGTGTCAATTCGTTAACCAGGAGAGCGATTCTCACGTTTCGGGGTAGTTTCGTTTCTTTTGACTCCTGTGCCCAAACGAGCTCAGATATCGACATGGGGTTTGTTTCTGATGTTAGGGAGGGCCATTGCCCACTAAACGCACACATTTCGAAAAGTTCACGTTCGTTGGTTTGGTCTACGTAGCGTTTGGAATACCCTAAATGTAACTTCCGTGATTGTCCAAAGAGAACATACTCGAACTTTCCGCCCCCAGTGTGGTGGTGTGGTTCGAAAATGCTGCCAACTGTCGATGGGGATTCGAAGCTTGGCATGTCTCGAGCTAATTTCGACCGAAGACCAATACGCCAGACTTCTTTCAAAGGTACTTATGCTGCAACGAAAAATGTCCTCCGTATATTCAATTTCACTACACAAATTTCGAAAAGGCAGCTGTGGACTTCTCCCCAAGCCAAACTTTAAACTTTCCATGACACAAGCCATCAAAGTGGAGTCCCTGAGATATAATTGCATGGGTCGCGGAAATCTAAGATGCTGTACACGGTCTCAAAGCGGGCTAGAGCATTATAAAATGGCGTGTATCAACAATTACCTGTAACTTCCGTGGCACCCTTTACCCAATGTTGCAGCAGCACTAGGTGAAAAAATTTTCCGCTTAAATGTCGGGCTTAGAGTATCATTTGACCCTGGAACGACTTTTAAGCCACAGCAAGCCCGAGTCAGCCGTTAAAGCCGATTTTCACACTTTGTAACTTCCGTGATAACGTAATTTCCGTGATCAAAACACCCACTAAAACGTATGGGAATACCTTATGGCTCATGTTTTTAGGAAGGTAGTACAAGGTCTTTACTATAAATACCATTGCCATAACTCTAGTATCATCCAGGAACCCAATAATCAGAAAAACTTAATTGGATATTTCTCACTTTCGGAAAATCAGAGACGCCAAAACTACCTACTACGTGAGAATCGCTCAGGAAGGCAGGAAGTCTTTTTTGGGCGGGCGGGGGGGGGGGAGTTGAAATTTGCAATTTTTTTTATGTTTTTTCAGCCTTTTACCCTGACATGAAAATGGACATCACCATTGGATTCTCCATACCATGCCTTTTTACCATTTTACCATCTTTGGTTGCGGGTCTGGTGGCACTTTTTTGAATTTTCGCAAACTTTTTAGATTGAGTCGATATTTGGGTTTTAATCCTTGCGCGCAGGATTTCAAATCCAGATATTGACCCAAAACTCTGACGAAGGTGCCACATCTTTTTATAGTCAAAGTGAAGAAGACAAGGGAGCCGGATTTCAAACACATGTTTTATTTCGGTTTTAATCTTGAAAACTAGAATTATGACTGCTTTATGCCGCTTTTGGACATTCATTGACCTTTAACTAAAAATTGAGATAAGTATTATTGAAAAACTATCCCTTGTCTTCTAGCTATATACACACTGATCATTTTAAGCTGTCGCACAACATTCTTCCTCTTCCTCTTCACATTCTACAAAAAGTAACCGAGAAAAACTTGTTTAAAGTAGGGCCTGACCTAACCTCACAGTGATTGTGCGAATTAAAAGTTCCCTATGCCGATTTGAGGGTGTTGTGGGTCGAAATACGGTCAAGTTTGGTTGTACCAAGGCCCAAAGAGTAGAAAAAAAAAGGAAAAACCGAAAATCGATCCCTCCCCATATTATTTCTTTCCAAAAGGTAAAGAAACGACCCACTTAGCTTAAAGGTGATCAACCTATTGAATCTGAAACCTTCTATGCACATTTTTATCTTTGAACTTAAAAAATATTATTTTTGTCAATTTTTGCCATTTTTTCACCAGCAGGGTCCCCCCTAAATGCAGTTCTGATGGCAGTGCGATCCCACATTTTCGCTCCAACTTAAAGTAAAAACCCATTTTGAGTCACTGTTTCGAGCGTTTCCGTGCATGTCGGGTCCAGCCACAGCATCGTTCCATATGTTTCTCGTGTCCCGATGTTTATCTGTTCACTTTTCATTGTCGTTCCGCGGATTTCAATGAAGTACTCTTCGCGTTGCCATCGTCAGCGCACTGCGCTGGACCGGCCAATGTAACCTCAGGCAATGATCCAACACCATGTGGTCGGACACCGGGCACAATATCAAGAAATGTGATTCAAAGTCGTCGTATCCATCCAATGCAACGTTAGACCTGAACCAGTACTTAAGCCTCCTGTCACCGTGAAACAGGGTCATTTCGGACACTTTAGGGAGTTTTATGAAATTGTGAAAGTTGTGGTTTTGCCAAGGACATGAGGCTGCTTCAGTTTTTTGAGATATTGGCTTTGAATTCTAAAACCGTGAATGCTGTGCGGTGTCGCAAACTTCCTGCTTTGGTGGACGGAAAAATGTACACCGTGTAACAGATTTCAGCAATTTTACACATTTTGCCAAATTTCAAACACCTCTCAGCGCCAAAATTTTGGTAGTAGGAGGTTGGGTCATAGCTCATAAGAGTCAGAGTGACGTCGATTAAAAGACTGGTTTCGGCATTATCTTCCTCCAAAGGTGAAAAAACGCAACTTGTGCTAGATCGGCGTGTAACATTACGTGCCACCAGTAGGTCCGTGACTGAATGTCCAAACGATTTCGGCCCATCGGGCAATTGACGCAATACCCATACATAGCTTTTGGATTTTCAGGGAAGGTTAACTCGTGGGCCGTCCGTGAACAGTTCCAGCTTGCCAGCCAAAGTTTACACAAAGACTTCAAAGAGTTCAAAGTGATAAGTACAAGAATCACTTTATCTCTGGAGTTAACCCCACTGTGAGAAAAAAGAACGGAAAAAGTACGGAACTTGTCTGGTCAATAATTTGCCTGGACCGTCCGTACTTGCCAACTACAGAACGTTCCGTACCCTTTTCCGTACCCATTTACATGGGTTCATATGGAGCAAGTACGGAACGTTCCGTACTTTTCTTCGTACCTTTGTACTATATTTTTCTGCACCATTTCCGTAGAAAAGTGCGGAATTTTTTACAGTGCCCTTTTTTCACCTCCTGGTGAATGATCAGACCTATACCTCCTAACGAGAAGCGCGTACCGGCACCTACACTGAGAATCCAAACGCTATGAGTATAGCGTCAATTGGTGCAATGCAAAAGCATTGCACATGAAGTGCAATGCCTCCCATTTCCCATGCATTAGCATAGGGCCTTTCCGGGAAGCATTGCACCAAAGGTGCAATATGGCTGAGGCATTGCACGTATGGTGCGATATCGCAGCGCATTGCACCATACGTGCTATACTCATAGCGTTTGGAATCTCAGTGTATGCCGATTCATAACCGCTTACCGCTGCAGGGTTTCCTGACGTTTTAAAGTAAAGCCGATGCGACGCGCGCATTGGGACAAAGCCTCCGAGGTGGCAGCTAGATGGCAGAATCATCGCAACGCTTTCGGGCAAGAATGTCCAAAATTATCCCGGGTGTCCGAAATTACTCCGCTTCACGGTACCGAACCACACACTTTTTGTTAATGTACACTGAAAACGTATGTGCGTACTGAGTACACATACAGAGGACTCAAGTGTGTACTGAGTACACACTTTATTTTTCAGTGTACTCCTGTTGCCCAGAACTACTGAAAGATTGATACATATGCTGACTGCCGCACTGGTAAAAGAATGTCAATCAAAGTACTCCCTTACACTACAAACCTAACTGTCTACTAAGTACACACTTACAAATGCATGCCTGCAAGTACACACTTGCAAACGCATGCTTGGCCAAGTACACACTTACAAATGCATGCTTGCAAGTACACACTTACAAACGCATGCTTGACGCATGGAGTTATACGGCGTCAAGCATGCGTTTGTAAGTGTGTACTTGCAAGCATGCGTTTGTAAGTGTGTACTTGCCAAGCATGCGTTTGTAAGTGTGTACTTGCAAGCATGCATCTGTAAGTGTGTACTTAGTAGACAGTTAGGTTTGCAGTGTAACGGCATATTTAGTGTTTGACGCCATTTCAGGGTCGTGAATCGTTCTATAGCCTTGGGAACCCTTCCCTTTCCATCAATTGCTGAAGGACTTTTAGGCTAAAATTTTACAAATGTTGCCTTACAGTACGTTACTTAACCACACAGACAAATTCCTACGCCCTTGCAAAATGGAAAATATATGGGCATTATATGGACAAAATATATGGCCCAACATGTATTGACGACATATGAGGAAAAGATAATTTAGCAAGATACTTTTCCGATATAGAAAATATGTGGCAAATATATAAATTTCATACATTGCTCTATATATGTGGGAAATATACAATGTGAATACACCATTGAGTCTGACGACTCAAAAGTCTTCCTTTACTATTAACAAAGAATGTAAACTTCGCCTTGCGAGGACATCCAATAGTAATAGTAAATAGTAAAGGACATCTAATAGTACCGTGGTCACCTAGAAGAACTTTTCGCGCTACACCCAAAAAAGACGTTTAAAATTTCCGAACTGTTCCAGTTAACTTGTTAAACAGGATTTCTCAAAATTTCTTGGAGACTTAAACGCATAGAAAAGAACCTTGCCCCTGCTCAATATATGGCGTCAATATATTTTACAAGATAAAACCATGTTGAGAAATATAGCCGCCTTTCAACATCGAGTGCCAAGATTTTAAGAAAAATTACTTGAAAGGTCTGCCCTCCCCACCCTGCCCGATCCCACGACGGGCACGGTGTCCGATATTGAAACATACATTTCGCGATGATAATATTATATGGGGAAATATATGCATCATATATTAAGGGGGCAGTAGCGTCATTTGCACGTGTTTTGACGATTTTCGAACCTCCTGTTTAGACGTTAATATAAAGATAAGTATGAATGCCAGAGACAAACGGCAGGCACCATTTGAAAGATAAAAGTTTTTACAACATTTTCAAAAAAAAATATTTTGTTTTAGCATTGAATTAGGATGTTTTGTGTTCTATGCAAAAATGGTCTGCAAAATTACATGGTGTCACTGCGCGCACGATTGCAGCCAAAGTTTTTAACTTTTTACCAATCGGTAAAATGCATCTGAAAAAGCATGAAATTGCCCATAAAATGACCCTTGGGTTTCAATATTGGGCAAGAAAAACTATTGAAACGCTCATCTTCAACTTAAGATGGAAACGAACCACATTTTTTCTGGCCCAATATTAAAACCCAAGGGTCATTTTATGGGCAATTTCATGCTTTTTCAGATGCATTTTACCGATTGGTAAAAAGTTAAAAACTTTGGCTGCAATTGTGCGCGCAGTGAAACCATGTAATTTTGCAGACCATTTTTGCATATAACACAAAACATCCTAATTCAATGCTAAAACAAAATATTTTTTTTTGAAAATGTTGTAAAAACTTTTATCTTTCAAATGGTGCCTGCCGTTTGCCTCTGGCATTCATACTTATCTTTATATTAACGTCTAAACAGGAGGTTCAAAAATCGTCAAAACACGTGCAAAAGACGCTACTGCCCCCTTAACGGGCACCAAGATATACCCCATATATAAACCATGTATGGCGCAAGATAATTTGCAATATATTGAGCAAGATACAATTATATTGACAATGAAACATATATGGAGTCATATATTGACACATATTTTATATAAATTTTTCTTTTTGCAAGGGCGTCTATTCCTACAAGGAAGTGCTCGTTGCAATACAAAGAAAACGAGGGCTACGCAGCCTACGAATAAAGCGTTTGTAATACGAACGACTTTATTCGTAATTCAAAGAAAAAAATCTTCCGCAGGCTGGGAAGAAGTTCTTCGTAGGCTACAAATGATTTTTCTTTTGTAATCCAAACAAAATCCTTTTACAAACGATTTCCTTCGTAGGCAGCGAAGCCTTCGTTTTCTTTGTATTACAACGAGCAGTTCTTTGTAGGGTTCTAAGCGTGTAGTGTTCGTTGTGTGTCATGATTAAGTATGGTTCCATGGTAAATCGGCGTCCCCCTTGCCTTGCCCTAAATTACCCCTTCGCACAGAAAACGCCCGCGTGTGGTCTGTCAAGTTAAGGACGCGCGTCAGACGCGCGTCTGCGCGTACGCGCGTCCGGTTTGCGCTGGCTGCTGTTGGAGGACTTTTGATCCATGCATTGCATTAAATTTGTTCAACCCGTACCTTTTTGGAAACGGGAGATGCCACGGATTCTCGTTATGCCAATAAATGCGTGCATAGACGAATTACAAGGTTTCAAGTGACACAGGAACGGTCGCAACATCTCCTGTTGTTAGTGTGGCATCATAATCTATTGCCATGAACAAATTCTGCTCCTCGTTCTCCAGTTCTCTGCATGCGCTGCTGTTCATTTCTGTACAGCCGTTTGGCTTCATCAAATTTGGATCCACAACTAGGGCCTTCATAGTGATGACCCTTCAATTTCAACAGATTGGAAACCTCCACCCAAAATAAATCTTGTCGTTTACTATTTTGGAGGATTTTAATGTTGTTCCTTACCACTCTTAGTAAATATTTCAAAGCTGCTGTTGTCCAAACAGCTCCTGCAAAATGAAAGATTAATGAGTATGATGTTACAGTTGCTAAAAGGGGGGTGGGTTATACTTGGCCACAAAGGCGCAGTAGTGGTGAATCTTCTTAGGCAGCGTCAGGGAGCTTACAAGGTAGCACGTATGCGAGAAATGAGAGAGGAGGGTGAAGCTAGACCGGTCGACTTATTTTTCATACGGGCGCCAGGTACGCCAAGAATTAAATATTTAACTGAAGGTTAAGTCACTTCATAAATAATCAAACCCCGGGCTATACCGCCGACCGGACTAACCGTGTTGACAATTGACCAACAACATAAATTAGAGCAAAGTAGATATATTCTTAAAGACCATGAACAAGTACTGCAGTACAAAACGTGGGGCTCGAACCCACATGAATCCATAGCAATAACAATGATCGGAAAATAATGGTTGCAAAATCAAACACAAGAGACCGCGGAAATCCTAATAAAAACTGTAAACCACATTCTACAGAAAATTCACTGTCAAAAATACAACGGTTTTTCTACAGTTAATCGGAGCAAAAATCACATAAACAAGTGAATAATAACCCACGGCTCGAGTCGACATCGAGGATAACTAGAGTAGCGTAATAATACCGCTGGTTCTACATTTTAGCCGCGCAAGAAACAAGTCGACAAAACAGGAACGACAATAAAATCTACAAGCGCACTAACAGACACCGTGGCTACGTATGGTACCCAAAAAGCGAGACACTAGACTAGAATCCTGACTTCACGGCGCGCACAGGAAAAACAAATAACGTGACCGACGTACACAGAGCAAAAATTACTCTAATTACCGGGGACAAAATTAACAATCAAAAGGGGAAAAAACCCGCAGGAAAACAAGACTCACAAGATTCTAACAGAAGGTACTATCCGCGCGGTAACATCGAGTAATTAGAAGTTATTAGAATGTAACAAATACACACTAGTACGCGTACGCCGCGGCAACCACAATTGACACTACACTGCAAAACAATACTAACAAAAACCCCTTTGGGCCAAGGAGAAAATAAATAAAGGAGTGCGCCCCACCAAAATTGTAGAGATGGATTCATACTATAGACAAGTACAAAAATAGCAGGGGGGGCCCCCCCGGCTACTCACACACACATACACTACGTAACCATAGTGTGTTAGACACTAGTGCACGACCGGCGTAACAAACGTCCAAGTCGGCACGGACGCTACACTGCACTTCACATGACGTCACACAGGTCGCGCCGCTCGCCACAGCACAACAAGCGAGCAGGCACGAAGAACGGGGTCTTGGTGGAGGCGAGGAGCTGGCGACGCCACCAGGTGTTCGGCGGCGACTCGTCGGCCGGCTCGGTGGCCCACTTCATGGCGGCGGCCGGGTCAACACAGCAGCGGGCAGCAGGGGCATCTTGGCGAGTTTAGCCGTCCATAGGGCGAGGCGTGAGCCCAGTACTTGGAGCCCTTTCGGGCTTCATGATAGGGGGCGCCGAGGAGTCCATGTTGAAGGCGAACACGTGGAGCACCAGAGCACGCCGTCGACGTCCACTTTGACTCGGACACGGAGCGACGCGAACCTTCCAGACGGTCAGCACGCACTGCCCGTTCCGGCAAGCGAGAGGAGGGGGGGAACAGCTGATCGGGCGGGCCGGGCGGCAGCGTCGGCTCGTGACAAGTGGCGCTCTCTCGACGGACGGCAGCTCAGCCAACGCGCAGCAGACGACGCTCCGACGCTCTGGCTCTGGTCGCGCGGATTTTTGAGGGAGCGCGTAACAGTCTCCCCCCCACTCAAGGGAAAATCACTTGCTGATTTTCAGACATCAAGCGTAGTACTTCTTCAGCTGGTCAGCATGACAAGTGACGTCTTCTTCGCCAACCTTCTCAAGTAAGTATGAGGCATTTCCCAACTTCTGCTTGATCTTGTATGGTCCAATCCACTTCTCGGCCAGCTTCTTAGAGAAACCTTTGGCCTTGCTGGACTTAACAAAGTTTCTTCTCAGGACCTCTTCGCCGATGCTGTAGCTGGCTGCTCTCCGACGCAAGTTGTACTTGTGGACTCCACGCTTCTGTGCCTCAACAAGACGAGCATTGACCTCATCTTGAACGAGCTGCAGTCTCTTCAAAGTAGAAGCATGTAGAGCTCCTGGTTCATCAGATGCAGGGACATGTTGCAAATCTTGAGGTACATCAAGGACGTGGTGACGGCCATCGACACCAACTTCTCGGCCGAAGATGAGGAGCTGAGGAGAGTAGCCAGTGACTGTGCTGACTGAAGAACGGAGTGCATACTGCAATTCAGGCAAGTACTTGTCCCACTTCTTCTGCTTGTCATCCACATAGGCACGCAGCATGGCACCAATAGTTTGGTTAGTGCGCTCTGTTGGATTGCTGCGAGGGTTGTAGGGGACGTTGTAGCGGACAGACACATTGAACTGATCGCAGAGTTCCTGGAACTCCTTGCCCCGGTACTGCTGTCCATTGTCAGCCAAGATCAGCCGCGGTGCTCCGTGGACCAGGAAGATGTCATTCTTGATGTGTTTGCAGATCGCAGGAGCCTTGGCGTCACGGAGAGGCTTGAGGAAGACGTACTTGGAGAAAAGGTCGGTGGTCACAGACAAGAAAGTATGCCCATCACTTGAGCGAGGTAAGGGCCCGATGAGATCCGTTGACAGGACTTCAAAGGGAGCAGAAATTGTGTTGCTGGAGCTCAGCATCCCTGCAGGAGGCTTACGGTCCATCTTCACTCGCTGACAGGTGGGGCACTTCTTCACAAATGCAACTACATCAGCTTGCATTTTTGGCCAGTAGCCTTGAAGACGGAGCCTCTGGAAGGTACGGTAGACACCTCCGTGACCGCTTGTTGGATCAGTGTGACACTTCTCCAGCAACTCTGCACGTTTCTCAGCAGGAATCACCTGCACCCATTGAAGAGGCAAGTGAGAGCCGACGGTGATGAGCTTGAAGAGGCGATCATCCTTTACTGCAAATTGTGAGTATTCTTCTGGATCTTCAATCACCTTTCTCTTCAGCTCTAGATACCACTCGTCCTTCACTTCACCATCCAAGTCCACAAGTGAACACGAAGCTTCTTCAGGATTACGGCTGAGCGCGTCAGGAGCCAGCATGGAGGAACCTTTCCTGTGGATGATTTTGGCGTCATACTGCTGGATTTGAACTGCCCAACGGCTCAGCCTCCCGGAAGGATTCTTGAGCTTGTGTAGCCACTGCAGTGAGCTGTGGTCAGTTATCAATTCAAATTGATACCCTTCAATGTATGGCCTGAAGGCCTGGAGTGCATGAAGTACTGCTAAACACTCAAGTTCTGTGGCGGAATACTTGCACTCACGCCCTTTCAAGGTCCTGCTTGAATAAGCAACAACATGCTCTCCGTCGGAGAATTCCTGGGTGAGGATGGCTCCTGTGCCAACAGCTGAAGCATCGGAGTACACCTTGAATGTAAGATTGAAGTCAGGGCTCCTGAGGATTGGGTCCTTGCAGAGCATTTCTTTGATCTTCAAAAAGGCACCCTCTTCTTCTTCAGTCCATTTGAACCTGGTGTCCTTCTTCAGAAGATTGTACAGTGGACGAGAGACGAGATTGAAATTCTTCAGGAACTTCCGCATCCAACCGGCCAAACCCAAGAACTGGCGCACCTTGCGGACAGTGTTTGGACGAGGGAAGTTGACCACAGCAGAAACCTTGGTGGGGTCAGGGCGGATGCCGTGCTTGTCAATCACGTGTCCCAGGTACTTGGTTTCTTCTCTGCCAAACACGCATTTGTCCATCTTGATTGTTAGACCTGCATCTGCGAGTTTCTGGAGGACCTTCCGGACAAGAGCTTTGTGATGTTCCCAGTCTCCGGCAGGTGACCATAGAAGAATGTCATCCATATAGACAAGCACATGAGGATCATTACCCAGGACGGCTTCGATGGCGCTTTGCCACCTGGCTGCTGCATCTTTTAAGCCTGCTGGTAATCTTGTATACTGAAATAATCCTCTTCCAGGAACAGTGAAAGCTGTCTTACAGCGAGAAGGCTTGTCAAGAGGAATCTGAAGATATGCATCCTTGACGTCAATACTGGAGAAGATGGCACCGCCTTTCACATTCCACAACATCGGATCAATCTTCGGCAAAGGATGTGCACTTGGCTTCTGTATGGTCTCATTCAATTGACGGAAGTCAACCACCCAGCGCCAACCCTTGTCCTTCTTTGGAATAAGCAGCAAAGGAGATGAGTATGGAGAAGTAGAAGGTTCGATGATGCCCATTTCCAGCCTTTCGTCTAATTCCCGGACAACGTGCTCCATGATCTTCGGATTCAAGCTGTTGTACTTCTGTTTACAGGGTGGAGCGTTGCCAGTGTCGATGTGGTGACTCACTCCTTTAAGACAACCCAATTTCCCGGTGTCAAGTTTAGGCTTGAATTCATCAACAATTTCTTGAAGTTCTCTGCGCTGCTCAACAGTAAGTACATCTTGAGGGTTTTCTTGAGGTTGGCCTTCTTCTGCCTCTGCAACTTCAGGTAGTATGACAACTTCTCCGATGTCACAGGTTTCTTCGACAAAGTCAGGACGCAAGTGGAACCTCCGCCAGAAGTCAATGCCAAGAATGAGTGGTGAAGACAGTTGAGGAACATAGAGGACTCGGATAACACGGATGATGCCACCCACAGCAAAAGGAACGAAGAACTCGCCTAGAATAGGAGCAACGCCCTTGTTGGCAACGGAGATGTATTTAAATTTCTGTGGAGGAGAGGCTTCTAGCCCAGCTGCTTTCAGTAGTCCATAACCTTCCTTGCCGACAAGTGTACGCGCAGCTCCAGAGTCGAGAAGTCCGTGAGCTTCAAGGCCAAGAATGCTGACCTTCAAATATCCTCTTTGATCATGCCCCAATCTCATCTTCAGAGTAACTCTTCTTAGTTTCTTCCTGTTCTTGGCGGGCCTTGGGGATTCTTGGTAGGTGATCCCGGAGGAGTTACCTGGCTGAACCGCTGGTGAGTGAGCGTGGCTCTTGGAGTGGACGAAAACTGGGGTGGAGGTTGGCTGAAATTCGGGGGCGGGAACTGGATGGGACCCGGTGTGCCCCTGAGTCCGGTCCCCGTCGTGTTTCCCTGCTGTGGCTCGCTACTTGGCTTCCACTTCCAAAGTCCAGATGTCTTAGCACGAATGCACTGAGGACACTCTTCTCCAGCAACGTCAGGATAGCCACAGGTCCGACACATCCTGATCTTGGGACAAGTAGCAGCCATGTGTCCAAACTCAAGGCATCTGAAGCATTTGACGGCATTCAGCACGCTCTTCATTGCGCCTGCGACTTCAACACATTCCCCGGAGCTGGCACTTGAGTCAGAGGCTGCGTCACACTTGATGTCAACAGGGTAAGTCTTTGGATGCCTATCATACTTCTCGTGCTTCTCTCTTCTTTCTTCACTATGTCTCTCTCTCTTCTTGTCTTCTTTTCTTCGGCTCTCTTCTTGCTTCAATTTCTGAATTTGAGCCTTGTCTTTTTCCAGACTATTGCATTCCCGGCGCAAAGCATGCAGAGACTCAATGTCAGAAGACCGAATCTTCTCTCTATAAAACAGGTGTAGGCCCTTCATCAGCTTGGCGACCTTCACCTTCTCTTTCAGTGGTTTTCGAAGTTGATTTATGAGCTCGCCCATACGAGCTTCAAAAACCACGAAGGTCTCGGAACTCTTCTGCCTGAGTGCGTCGATCTTCGCCATCACCTCGTCTTCGTCCTCGCATGGATTGAAGGCACCTTTCAACTCACGCTTGAGGCGGGACCACGAGGTCAACTTCTTCTTATTATCTCGGAACCACGTCTTGGCATCACCAGTCAGCAGAGCAGATACACCCTTCAACAACTGGGAGTCGGACACACGGTGAGTCTCAGCAGCTTCTTCCACATCACACAGGAACGAATGCAAGCTGTTTCCTCCACCACCAGAGTACCTGTAGGTCCATTTCGCTACCGGGTTGCTACGGTAGGACCTGTCAGGGCTGGAGGAGGATTCAGACGAAGAATCGGAAGTTGAGCTGTCACTGGAGCTCGAAGAATCTGTGACTATTCTTCCTTTTCTTCTTAGTCTTCTTTTTCTTCTTCTTGGATTTCTTTTTCTTCTTTTTGGATTTCTTCTTCTCTTGCTTTCTTCTCTCCGGTGACTCCTCTGGTTCTGTTTCATTCTCGGGCTCTTCTGTTCCTCGGCTTCTGTCTCGGCTTCTGTCTCCTTTCTTCACTCTGAGCTTCCGCAAGTTTTCTTCCAAGTCGGAAGTAGAAGACTCGTCGGGGACGTATAACCGAGGAAAAGCAATGTCGGGATATTGGGCCTTCAACCGGTCTGCAAGCTGGTTCAGACGTTTAGCAAGAAACACGAAGTTTTCTGCTACAGTCCCTACGGCCCTGAACATGGAACGTCGACAACGCAGCACAGTATGCACGAACAGCGTAGGAAGTCTGGAAGAAGCACGAGATTGGCCCGCGAACTCTCGCTGCAGCGCTTCAAGTTCAGCAACCTTGGATAGTAAGACGTCGAGTTCTTGAACAGGATGAAAAAGGTCCAGTTTGTCACTTAAAATCCTGTTATCCCAATGGTTATGCAGAAGTTTCACTTTGTCGCGCAAAGACAACATAGTAGTGCGCACTCCCCGAAGGGTGAGCTCGTGCTGCACTTCTTCAGCTAACAACGCAGCGAAGTCCAGAGCGATGGGTTCCAAAGCCGTTGCCATTGTGATGAAAAGAGGGAAATGCGAAGAGTCAAAATAGTTCAGAAGAGTTAAGAAATCGATAAAGATTTCAATCAAAACTGAGGGGATTCGTTGAATCAAAATCAGAGAAAAACTTTCTCACTAAGTCAGGTAAGTCGAGTATAAAACTCTAAAGTTCACTTAAGGTCGAGTATAACACTCTAAAGTTCAATAAAGATTTTCCCCAGTGAAAATGCAGAGGCCCTAAAAAACGATTCTGAGTTTAAAAAAAAAAAAGGTAATGGGTTGAAAATTTTTTGAACTATAAAAAGTCAATTTTAAAACCCAAAAAATAAACCGGGGAAAAAGGGAAAGGGGGGGCCCCCAAAAAAAAAGGTGACAGGGTCCACGGGCCCAAATTTTAAGCCCCCGAATTGAAACCCCATGGGGTTTTAAAAAAATTTTTCACAGGACAAATTGCAAACGTGTGAACCAAAAGGACATGGCGGAAAACAATTTCCCAAAAAATTTTTTGGGGAAAACAAAAAAAAAAACGAATTTTTTTACCCAATTTTTGTTTCCGTGCTGTGGCCCCAGGCCCTGTAAATGGACGACCCTATCCCAGGTTCAACGATAGCGGAAAAATTAAAGGAACCTTTTTCCGAAAAACACCAAATTTTCTCAAATTTTGCGCCCCAATCGGGGGACCAGGGCCAAAAACGGGGGGAAAACCCAGTTTGAAGTGAAACCCCCAAAAGGTTTTCACCTTTTTTCCCCTTAAGGGCGCAATTTTCGACATATTTGAGTTCGGTTTGTGAAAATTTTTTCCCTTTTCGTTTTCGAACGAGGGTTTTTCATTGGACTTCAAGTGAAACACCGAACGGGAACAATTGAGGTAAAAAATGCAAAAAAAAATTACCTTTTTGGAAATTTAAAAAAGTGCCCAAGCCAAAGTAATTGGGGAAATTTTAGGGGGGGGTTTGACTCGGAATGAAATGGAAGAAAAAAAAAAGATAAAAAAAAAAAGGACAAAAAAAGATTTTTAGGGCCCCCTTTAAAAAATAAAGTGCTAAACCCTTTAAAGGAGAGCCCCTACCACACACACTGCTGCACTGAACACTAAATTTTACTACACCACTAGGCCACTTGCCAGGCCGCACGATACACAATACATAACAACAAAATAGTGAACAAAGAAAATTTACAAAAACACAATAGTGAAAACACTAGAAAATTGAAAAAAAACACACAAGCATTGATAAACAAGAGCAACAGGTGCTCAAAACAAGAGAAAAATACAAGACCAGATACCACAAAACACAAGAAAAATTACAAGTGCCCTCAAGCACAAGGCAAACTTGAAACACAATAACAGCAATAGAAAACAAATTGAAAACTGGAGCAGTAAACAACAACACTTGCAATACCAGCAAACACCAGAAAAACCAAAAATGCAAAAAGGAAAACAGACACCCTCTCTCTCATAAAAATACAAGGACAAAACCTGAGAAAATTTACTGCAGCACGTTGGGCGCCATTATTGTTACAGTTGCTAAAAGGGGGGTGGGTTATACTTGGCCACAAAGGCGCAGTAGTGGTGAATCTTCTTAGGCAGCGTCAGGGAGCTTACAAGGTAGCACGTATGCGAGAAATGAGAGAGGAGGGTGAAGCTAGACCGGTCGACTTATTTTTCATACGGGCGCCAGGTACGCCAAGAATTAAATATTTAACTGAAGGTTAAGTCACTTCATAAATAATCAAACCCCGGGCTATACCGCCGACCGGACTAACCGTGTTGACAATTGACCAACAACATAAATTAGAGCAAAGTAGATATATTCTTAAAGACCATGAACAAGTACTGCAGTACAAAACGTGGGGCTCGAACCCACATGAATCAATAGCAATAACAATGATCGGAAAATAATGGTTGCAAAATCAAACACAAGAGACCGCGGAAATCCTAATAAAAACTGTAAACCACATTCTACAGAAAATTCACTGTCAAAAATACAACGGTTTTTCTACAGTTAATCGGAGCAAAAATCACATAAACAAGTGAATAATAACCCACGGCTCGAGTCGACATCGAGGATAACTAGAGTAGCGTAATAATACCGCTGGTTCTACATTTTAGCCGCGCAAGAAACAAGTCGACAAAACAGGAACGACAATAAAATCTACAAGCGCACTAACAGACACCGTGGCTACGCATGGTACCCAAAAAGCGAGACACTAGACTAGAATCCTGACTTCACGGCGCGCACAGGAAAAACAAATAACGTGACCGACGTACACAGAGCAAAATATTACTCTAATTACCGAGGCAAAATTAACAATCAAAACGGGAAAAACCCGCAGGAAAACAAGACTCACAAGATTCTAACAGAAGGTACTATCCGCGCGGTAACATCGAGTAATTAGAAGTTATTAGAATGTAACAAATACACACTAGTACGCGTACGCCGCGGCAACCACAATTGACACTACACTGCAAAACAATACTAACAATAACCCTTGGCCAAGGAGAAAATAAATAAAGGAGTGCGCACTCACCAAAATTGTAGAGATGGATTCATACTATAGACAAGTACAAAAATAGCACGGGGGGCCCCCCGGCTACTCACACACACATACACTACGTAACCATAGTGTGTTAGACACTAGTGCACGACCGGCGTAACAAACGTCCAAGTCGGCACGGACGCTACACTGCACTTCACATGACGTCACACAGGTCGCGCCGCTCGCCACAGCACAACAAGCGAGCAGGCACGAAGAACGGGGTCTTGGTGGAGGCGAGGAGCTGGCGACGCCACCAGGTGTTCGGCGGCGACTCGTCGGCCGGCTCGGTGGCCCACTTCATGGCGGCGGCCGGGTCAACACAGCAGCGGGCAGCAGGGGCATCTTGGCGAGTTTAGCCGTCCATAGGGCGAGGCGTGAGCCCAGTACTTGGAGCCCTTTCGGGCTTCATGATAGGGGGCGCCGAGGAGTCCATGTTGAAGGCGAACACGTGGAGCACCAGAGCACGCCGTCGACGTCCACTTTGACTCGGACACGGAGCGACGCGAACCTTCCAGACGGTCAGCACGCACTGCCCGTTCCGGCAAGCGAGAGGAGGGGGGGAACAGCTGATCGGGCGGGCCGGGCGGCAGCGTCGGCTCGTGACAAGTGGCGCTCTCTCGACGGACGGCAGCTCAGCCAACGCGCAGCAGACGACGCTCCGACGCTCTGGCTCTGGTCGCGCGGATTTTTGAGCGGAGCGCGTAACAATGACTAAGGTAACCCATTACAAAGTAATGTGAATCTCTTCCCAAGTCAAATATGGTGGCACATACCCTTAGTAAAGAGGGCAGCTGTAGCAGCTACCTTGGCCTCATCTGTGGTGTCAACAACATTAGTTTGGTAAGAGGTTTCCGCCACAGTCTCAACAGGGGCACCTCCAAAAATTACACTAAGCGGCTTCCTGTACATCTCATTTGTGGTCGACCCACCAATGAGAAGTTTATTGTAAATGTCAAACCAGTATTTCCTCCTTGTCGCCAGTTCATGTAAGTCTACTTGAATGCCGTCTTTCGCCAACTCTGCCATGATGCGGGCGTATCCAACTTGGTAATTCTTTTTCGTCTTGAAAAGGTCTCGAGTGGCCACCAATAACTTTAGGAAAAGAGTTTTGCCATCATTGGTGAGCAGGTATGAGGCATTCTTTTTCTGAGCAGTTGAGGTACAGTCTCCGAGACTTGGAACATTGATGATTTCATTCACAGTAATGTCCCTAGTTTTACAGAACAGTATTTCAGATTCTCCGAATGCAAGGGATTCTATATGTTTTAAGTGCTTAGCACATTTCTCATTCACAAGCTGGAATAAAGAGAGAAATTATTTAAAAAAACTCAGAGCAGTAAGCATAGGACCAAAGAGATACATGTACACTCATACCTCTAATTTAACAACTCCTTCACCAACTTGTGTGCATGAAAGAATGCTGTTTTTATTCCTCCTAAGATTGTCTTGGGGGGAACGCCCAGATAAGATCTTTTGAATAGGACCCCTCGACATGTTCACTCATACCTTTAGTTTAACCACTCTTCACCAACTTGTGTGCATGAAAGAATGCCGTTTGTATCCTTCTCTGTACAAGATGCATCCCAGAGCAAGTCATTGACCGAAAATTTCAAGAGTGTCTGAAAATAAATACCATCACATGTACAGACCCTCGTAAAATGCCATTAATTAAATTTAACTGAAAATTAACAAATTTTAAATGGAATTTAACGAAATTTTAATAAAACACCTTAGTTAGTGTTAAAGAAAGCCTTATTAAAGTCCTATGCAGTGGCCGCCAATGACCCACAGCAGGTCAAACTTTTACCTATTTTCATTAGAATTTAATAAAAATTTATTTTACTCCTATTAAATTTATGTTTTGGTTGAATACAATTTTTTAGACTTTGTTAAGACTAATAGACGCTGTTTTTATTTAATTTAATATAAAGGAAGTTAAATTTTGTTTGTAGTGTTTTTTTTGCTCTTTATGTTAAAGTTAACATGAAGTAAATTAAATTTTATTCAAAGCTGCTTTCTTTTTATGTTAAAAAAAGTATAAAAGAAGTTAAAATTTGTTTACATTTTTGTTAAACCTTTATTAAAACTTTGTTAAATCAGGCAAAAGTGCTAAATAACAGTCTATCAGAAGGAAACAGTGTTGCAGAGATGAAATGATGGACGTAAAATTACAAATTTATCAGAAAAAATATATTTATTGAACAAAAGTTGACAAAAATATCAGTTCAAAATTCAACATCTTTTACACAAAACATATAGCAATCTCTTGCCTTACACAACTGCAGAGTAATTGAGTAATTGTTACAGTCCACAAACAAAAATGACAGAAATAAATGGCAAGCACTGAGAGAGTTACATAACATATAGTGAAACAAAGTTCAAAACTATAACATACAATACAAAAATACAAAAAAATTGTATCAAAAAAACTGGAATGACTGGACCAATTCTAGGTTCCTTCTGTATGTCACTGCACCAACCGAAAGACTAGGCAATCATTAGATCCTCTTGCCTGCGCCTCCAGTCCTATCTTTTATGTTCAAGCATTTTTGTCTTTGCTATGAATTAATGGCACTAAATTAAATTACATTTAATGGAGAAGATATCCATTATACTTGCAAAACGAAACAAAACATTAATGGCAAAGCATTGAGTTACATACTCTACAAACTCAAGTGTGTACATAGTACACTCCACCTGGAGTGTACATGCATGTACACTTCAACCTGGAGTGCACTTGGCATGTACACTCCAGGTTGAAGTGTACATGCATGTACACTCCAGGTGGAGTGTACTATGTACACACTTGAGTTTGTAGAGTAGTCAACATATAGTGACACAAAGTCCAAAACTAAAATATTTTCAAATACAAAAAAAAAAAAAAATACAACAAAAAACATGGATTGATGACCAAAATATTTAAACTTCATTTCGAATTTCACTGCAGCGACCAGTGAATGACTGGTTCATCTTCAGTTCCCCTTGCTTGGGTCTCCAATCCTTCCTCTGCAGTTCAAGTAATTTGGCCTTTGCTGCAAATTAAAGGGACCAAATTATAGTTACATTTTATGGCAAAACATATCTATTATACTTTCAAGATTATTTGAGAGCTTACCTATGATGGCGAGTCTTCCATCTGGGTGGAGTCTGGGAAGGACATTGTCTTTTCGAAGCTTCTTCTTTCCCCTGCTCCGTGCAGGGAATCCCTGAGGTGTTGCATTCAAAAGTGCTTCAATGGTGTAAACCTTGTCCACCATATTTCTGATAAACTGTGTCACTGACTTGGCAGATGCCGTAGTTTTTTCTAGGTCCTCTGTCAACACGTACACATCATACTCATCCCATAGCTTTGTTACCTGAAATATGAAGTCCAATAAATACGCATTAAGTTGCAAAACAATATGCATCCTAAAACTTGACTCACCCCAACGGAAGACTCATTATAGAGGTAGTTTACACCACTATATATTTCCATGTTCCTTTTAACTGTCTTGTACTTTCTTCTTGAATGCTTGGAGCGCTTCTTGCGGCGCTTCTTTTTTTCATAACTGGATGAGGTCTCGGAGGAGGACGAAGTGGAAGATGAAGAGGTCGAGGAGGAAGAAGTTGAGGTGGAGGAGGAGCTTGACTCAGATGAGCTACTAGAAGTCGAAGAGCTTGTTGAGGAATATCGCCTCCTACGCTTTCTAGACTTGGATTTGCGTTTTCTTGAAGAGCCACGCCTTTTGGATCTTGATCTATGTTTCTTCTTAGATTTGGAGCGATAGAAATTTTCTTCTGAGGTGCTGCCTGCAGGAAGGGTCTCTACAGATGAGCTTCTCTTACATTCTGCTGATTGGTCTTTTTCTATTTGAGTCTCTCGGGAAAAATTTTGAATGACCATTGCTTGGTCAGTTGTATGACAAATGCTACTGTTTACTTCTCTCAGCTTGGTATCCTCGTTACAAGAAGTAACAGAGGTTGTCTTGGGTTCTGGTGCAGTTGGTTTATCCGGGTTATCCTTTTCATTCACTATCGGAAGAACTGGGGTGGAAACTGTTTGCTCCAGTGAATCACTCGTGCCCCTGCTAAGTGCCCTCAGTTTGGCCTCTTCATTATTGGAAGTAACAATCTAAAACAGAAGAAAACTTAATGAATTATATGAACCTTACTTTGTGAAATGTGCTTAGTAATTAATTAAATAAAATATAATAAAATGACACTGTCCTATAACCTTTCTCAAAGAGGTGCCAAAAATTTTCATCGAACGAGCAATTTGGCGGCATCCCTTCCCTACCAGTGACTTTAGATGCAAAGCAAGTTCTATCCCAAGCATAAAATTGGTCATCCTGCATTGTATAGGTGCAATACGAAAACGATTCCATGCAATCAACAACAAGAACATGATCATTCTATTAACAATAGTAATACTACATTTCTCTTCAAAAGCAATGTTCTTGTAGTAGCTGGCTTGTAAACATGTTAACATCATTCCTATACAATTCATAATGGCTCATTTAGTGCTTGGGATAAAAAATGCTTAGCATCTGAAGCCAATGCTAGGGAAAAGATGCCGCACAATCACTTACTGCTTAAGAAAATATGAAATATCCTGGCCCTGACAACGAAAGAGTGTTAACTCTAAGACTCCCATTAATTACATCAAAAAGTTTTTAATGTTTCTGCCAAAATAGATTACTTTAAAAGGCCAGATAATACTTTAATCATTATTTACAAGTATTGAGAGCGAGTAGGCTTTAAGGTTGTTAGCACCGAAACCAATAGGTCAATGTAAATGCACAAAAAAACAGTTTATACATAGTAAAGTACAAACCTTGCTGGAGGGAGCAATTGAAGAAGCGTCTGAAACGCTATTTGTTGCTGCAGAACCATCACTGATATCATGTTCATTATTTACCATTTCCATTAGTAGTTCTGTCTTAATTTCTGCATTTTCTCTGTGTGTCTTTCGAATTTCCTTTTTTCGCCTCTTGGCCTGGGCCTGAAATAATACAAAACAGTTGTTACACAAAAGTAAAGACAAAAGGTGATGCGTAATAGCCACTAAATTTTTAGCGAGAAGACATACTGCCTACCATCAAGCATTCTGATCAATGAAAAACATTCATTCGTAAAAATAGTACATTTCAGTATGTATCTAATTTGGAATATCAAAACAATTAACAAATACTTGTGAGATCCTGTCCCAGGAGCTAACAAAATGACTCATGTATTACTGCGCCAACTCCTCGCTAAACATTTAGTCTAGATAATTCATTTATTGTCAGGTTTGCGAGAGATTCTCACTTCCACACCCATACCTTATCACTGTTCTTCGAACGCTTGCCTGATGACTCACAGTTTGCTGACTTTTGAGCCTGCGTTTTTAAAACAGCTTTGCGTGGCCTGTCTTCATGGAAACTGCCATCCTTTGGACGACGCTTAGCCTTCTTCATGCGTTTAATTTCTGCTAACACATCACTTTCTTTGCCTAGACGAATAAAATTTTAAAATTATTAATGACCGAAGGAAAGCATTGAGCAAATGTTTGGCTATAGGTTAGACTACAATACGGTGCCCAAAATCGCATCATAAAACAGAAAGAAAGACAAACTTACTAGAAAAGAAGGTAACTGTTCCAGAGAGGTTCAGATTCCCGTAACGAAATTTAGCACTGTCAGTCACATTCAGCGAAGCAGGATCGGTGGAGACAACATCATTTCTTGGGACGCAATACAAGTACTGCTGCGAGTCAAACAGGAAGTACCGCTTATTGTCGCTCATTGTGGGAAGAAAGAGGAAGTCTCCGCCAATGTTGATGTGACAAAATATTTCTCCTAGATTTTGCAAGCACAAAAGTAAGTACGCGCAGCTTTACGAATTTACTTCCACCATGCTTCCACCTGTCACTGTCCCGTCCAATCAAACCGGAACCGGAATTGTGGAGGCGAGAAAACGCCACCGCCAACCTACAAACCTTCATCTCACCAAAAGTCCCAACTAAAAAAATCCTTCTTTTTTGGCAAAGTGTAAAAGAAAAGTCACAAAAATATTAATTTTAATGGTCATCCTTGTCAGTTTTGAAACAAACAGATAAAATATGCATGGATCCACGGAAATTAAAAGGTTTTCAGGTACTCAGTGTGATGGCAGTAATGAAAAGCGGTTCGAAGGCCCGCCCACCAGAGAGCAGCACCGTCGCCACCACGCCTCGATTCAAGCAGAAGAGTTGTGCTGACGGCTAGTTTGCTCTATGTACAATATTATAATATTAACGTATGTTTCAAAGTTTTAATAATTTGTGCATCAGTTAGGTACAAGATAAACTAGTTGTAATAAAGGTGCCTGGGGTCAGGCTCTCTATTTCCAACTTTTTTTTATCCATTACTGAAGATATACATAGTTACAGCGAGGACTTTGAGGTTAATCGACAACTTCCAGTCTGTGGTAAAGTGAAAGTTTACTCAGTTACTTATTTATTTTACCATTTACCCTCTGTAATCAGAATGTTTGTTTCTTTACTTTAGATACATGGTATCATCAGATGAAACCAGTGATGAGGAATCTGTTGCTTCTCCACCACAATTCTCGACTAAAAAGAAGTATGAGTTTTACAATGAGGTATGCATGAGACTAAGTAGCCTGTGTGTGTACTGCATTTATTCCCTAATAACTAATCCGATTTGTTCTTTATTTTAGGTACCTAATTCATCTACAAAGTACTGGCCAGACAATGCAGCAAGAAATGATGAAATTCAAACAAAAGAAACAAGTATGGAAGAACGGGACGATTTATCGAATGGCACCAGCAGGTCTGAAGCAGACGAAGAAAGCAGTGACACAAGCAGTGACACAAGCAGTAATAGTGCATCAGAATCAAGCACGGAAAGCAGTAGTTCTGAAGGTTCAGTAAAACGATTCGGCATAGAAATAAGTTCTGAAGAGGAAACAAGCAGTGAAGAAAGTAGTGACAGTGCTACAAGCTGTAGTGATATGGAAGAGAGTGAAGAATCTGACAATGAGTTTTTTTCCCCCGAAGTCTATCAAGGGTGCCCTTTGACTGTGGATCAAGGCGTTCTGACATTAATGAAATTGTTTGTAAAACATCGATTGGAAAAAATAGTAATAGGTGACGTTTTAAAAGGAATGCTTAAGTTTCTGCCTAAAGTTCACAGTATGCCAAAGACAGGGCATTTATTACTAAAATATGTTAAAGACTTAAGCCCTTTACCTCCTGAAAAAATTCATTATTACTGTGCCAATTGCCTTTATTATTTTGGGCCCAATCCGCAAAAATGTGAGAATTGTCAGGGAGAAGTCTGTCATAAATTTTTGCAACTGTCAATAGCTGCTCAGATTAAAAACTTTTTTGAAAATCATGATTTAGCTGACATAATTTCCAATTATTCTGAATTTAGGAAAGCTTCCTGCCAAGATGAGAATGTATTGTATGATTTATGTGATGGCTCTGTTTTTAAAGGTGCTAAAGTTGATTCGCCCTTTTCCTTGACTTTACTTGGTCATACTGATGGCCTCAGTATTCATGATAGTGCAAATTTGACTCTCTGGCCAACAGAGTTTGTGATAGCTGAAGTGCCACCTAAGTTGAGGTACAAGTTTGTAATTATCAGTGGCATTTGGTTAGATGAGTGCAAGCCTTCCATGAACACATATTTAAAACCTACTGTTGATGAATTAATTGACATTGGTCCAGGTGTGGAATGGACTCATCCCCAAACAAAGGTAAATCACATAAGTCCTGTTAGAACACCTGGGTTTTGTGCTGATGCACCTGCTAGAGCTCAACTTCAAAATATTCAAAACCATGGTGGGACATACTGTTGCAACATTTGCGAACAGAAGATGAAAAAGCTGCCAGCACAACCAGTATTGCCTGGAGTAAAGAAAAAGAAAAGAAGAAGGGTATTTACTTTTGAGGAATACAAGAGCAAGCTTCGCACATCAAAGCGCATGGATGCACAAGGCAGAGAGTCAAGACAGAAGCGACAAAACTCAAGAAGCAAATACTTTGTACCAGTCAAAGGAGTCAAAGGATTAAGTGTTGTGTCAAATATTCCTGGATGTGATAGGAGTTCTGCTGTGTACCCAGAATACATGCATTTGCTTTTGTGTCTTGTCAAGGAGTTTTTCCACTTGTGGTTTGAGGTAGATGGACCTTGGAGTCTAAAAGATAAACAAGATGAGATTGATGCATTCCTCCTTGCTATTCGTGTTCCTCACTTTATCACAAGAATTCCTCGTCCAACTGTTTTCTCTGCTAAATGGAAAGCCAATGAGCTGAGATCTTTTCTTTTGTATTACTCTCCTATCATTTTCAAAAATTGCATGAAAGAAGAGTATTTTCAACACTGGATATTATTTGTGCAATCGCTGCACCTTCTTCTTGGATCTGAAGTTGCCCACTCTGACATTGCTAAATCAGAACTTATGCTAATTATATTCTGCAGAGATTTCAAGAAACTTTACAAGGCAGAACACTACACATACTATGTACATAATGTCCTGCACCTGCCGCTGGCTACAAAACGGTTTGGCCCGCTGTGGGCAAGTGGTGCATTCCACTTAGAGGGTTTTAACGGTACAATAGCAGATCTCATCCATGGTACAAAGAATCAATGTCAGGAACTTGTCAATACTGTACAGATTACATGTGGTGTAGCAATATTAGATGCACGTGTGAATGGAAGAAAGCTAGACTGCAATGATGTACCTGTAGAATTTTGCAATGAGGTCAGAAAGACTACATTGAGTGCCGAGGAAAATTTGTTACTTTCACAGCATTTTAATGCCGCATACAAAGTTTTCAAAAGGGCCAAACTGAGCCAAGGTTATACCTTAACTTCCACTGTGTACACCAGAGAGAATAAGAGAAATAATTTCACAGTGGCATTTTCCAACAATGCTACAAAACAGAAAGAATATGGTGATATCAAATGTTTTGCTGTTGCTGGGAATAACCCTGATTTAAAAGTGGCTTTGATTAGATGCTTTGCTGTCGACCACTTGAGAGTAATTTCTCACACTAACTCGGGTGTGATATTAAATCACCTAGTTCCTATCTTGGAAACGGACAATGTTTGTGTAGTAGAATTGGGTAGTATCATAGAGAAAGTGTTAAAAGTAAGAGACTTTGTGTGTCTTAGGCCAAACCATTATGAATCAAATTTGTAATGTAAGAAATTGTTTTCTTTTTTTGTGTAAGATGTGGTACAAAGAGTAAAGTGTCCCTTTAAATGTATGTGTGGGGAAGCACATATTGAAATACATTGACTGCGTTTGAAAATTTTGTTGTCTATATTGATCTTCCATATGCTCCCTATAAGTGTGTAAGCTCCCAAGTGATGCCTAAAATTACACCTTAAAAATTTTTGACTAAGTCTGAACAAGTTTTTAATAAGTCTTAATTTTTTTTTACTAAGTCTGAACAAATTTTTAATAAGTCTGAAAGTATTTAACCAATTCTGAACAAATTTTAATTAAGTTTTAACAAATTTTGAGTGGCTCTTAATATGACTAGTGTTTTACAAAATATTTGTCAACTTTTATAAAAATTAATTAAAAATCTTTTAACTAAAGCTTGTTTAAGTGCTCACAGAATTAATTACTTCTTAACAAGAATTTAATTAGCCATTGCTTTTAATTAAATCTTATATCAAAGTATATTCAATTGTTATTAAATTTTAACTCAATTTTTAAGTTTAAACAAAAAACTAAAGAAAATTACTAAAATTTTAATACAATTTTTATTAATTTTTATTTGTGCGTTTTACGAGGGGATTGAAGCAACTTAGCTGGATGTGGCTTTACATTCATTTGACACCCACCACATTATATTTTTCAGGCAGGTCAACCACATAAATCTCATTGTTGTTGAGCTGTTCTTCTTCTTGTGTGAAAATAGATTTTTCAGATGGCACAGGAGTGGGTACAATACTTTTGAAATTGATTGTACTGTCAAGAAAGTCATTCGACTTCAAACTTAATAAGTGATGTGCACACTTCTCATCTGTAAGCTGGAAAAACAGGTTATTGGCAACACATTTTCGAGAGCAGTAAGAAAGTGCTAACAATGAAAGGAACGCTCATCCCAACCTCAACTTTCATAATCTCTTCTCCAACAGGAATCACAGAGATAATGCAATTGGTTTCGTTCGCACAGCCTCCATCTAACAGTATATCATTGAGTGCAAATTTGAGATATTTCTGAAAACATACATAACAACCTGCTGGATGACTTAAGTAATGCATCACTGTGCTATATAATGTATTTCAAGTTTACCTGATTGTATTGTGGAACATTGTCCACAAACACATAATAATGAGACACATTTACATTGGCATTTATGTCTAATGTACTGTTTGTGGCAACATTTACGTCATCAGTAACATCTCTTTCACTGTCTTTAACAGTGTCAACATTATCGATGAAATCAATTGAATCGTTTAATGTTGACATGTCATACATCTCAGAATCATCTTCCTCAGAATGCACCACAGGTTCGAACACAAGAGTCCTCCTTAAATACTTCGCTGTGACCAGCTTGACAAGACCAGCAGCTATTTCTTTAGATGGGAGCTGCAATACACAAATAAGACATGCAGCTCCAACACAAATGTGCAAAGACGGAATTTGATCAATAGAACTTTTACTCACCTCCACAATGACATTGTTTTCATTCGGAGTGCAGCTAAGAACGATCTTTGGAATCACCGCCTTGTCGGGTTTCTGTTTCGATGGTTCATCTGCCTTGACAGCTAGCGGTCTTGATGGATAATCTTCCTCGTTCACTATGTGATTCCTCCGAATGAGTTTCTCCAGGAAGTTTATGAAAGTTAACTGAAGCAAAATAAAAATGTTATAGGAGAGATAGCCCACCATAATAACCTACAACACAAGACTTCAAGGATTCAACTCACCTCCATAAATGGGTGTGGAATGTTCTTTATTGTCACAAATGATGTCTCGTTATCATCTGAATACAGTTTTTTCGCACAAGACTTCCGTTTACCTGGGGTGGATGATGGTACACTTTCCCTTCTGAAGGCCTCCGGCGTCTCCATGTGACAGGGCCGTTTCGGACTTATCTCTTCATTCTCCGACATTTCTTCCAATTCTCAAGAACACCTACTGGTTTTCCAAGTTTTTCTTGATTATTGACTAGCTCACTCACTGCATCCCTTCTAATTCGACGACGAACGCGTTGTAATGCTCACGATACGATACCGCCAAACCGCCAACAAGTTGCAACGCGAAACAATTGGCGAACGTTAATGCGGAGGGCGAATAGGCGATGCGATACATATTCACAGGTTCCCCGGTTCAACTTGAAAATTTCGCGCCTAGACTGGACTGGAGTAGGCTCAACCCCTGTTCCTCCAAAGCTCAACTACAATAAGGGAAAAAGAAAATTGCTGTGTATCGAAAAATATTGTGATAAAAGGTAAATTAATCGTGGCACATAATTCTCCTGGTGGCACTGGGATGGAGATAGGTTATTCGAATGGCAATTAACTCGCACTGTGACATGTCTTGACACAAGACCATGTTTCCTTATATCTTTATTTTCATTGGGACAAGTGTGCTTGTAACATGTGCTAAAGGAATTGGGCAATCGGTCTTCCCTAAAGAGGAATTTTCAAAAATTGTTTTTCCTTTTTTTTCAGATGGCTGTCACGGTTTCTCAAAAGAATCTCCTCATATCAATGCTCGAAACAATGGTACTGGAGCCATCGCAAAAGAAAAAATGGGAGGGTGATTCCGTGCGAAGGGGGTCATTTCAGGTCACCGGGGCCTTGCGCCTGAACTGAGGGTGATTTGGTAGCTTGGGCAATTCAAATTTGTTTAACTAAACGAAGACCATGTCCTCATGTGGATAAGTCAATCTAACTTCTGTTTTTCTAGGTTTTGTAAGCTGCTAAAGTGTCGTCTTGTAAGTTCCGTCATGGTCACCAACACCTAAATGACAACATTGCCATGCTGTAGTATATGACTCAGCCACATCAAAAGAAAACTGGCTATTTCACTCTCTTCCCTGACTTATTCTTCACCAAATTACGGAAGGTGACCTTTGTATCATCACTTGTTGAACCCGAAACAGCCTATGAGAAAATGTCCACCGTGTGACCATGTGACCTATGTTGCTTTCACAACTGACGGTCTACTGGGGTTCCTTTTCGTTTTAGAACGTTACGACCACTTGGGACCGAAAGAACATAAAAAACGCTTCCAGAAGCCTGTGCCCGCGGGACCTGGGGCGGTGTAACGACGCTTCCAGGCCGTCAGAATTGTTCAAAACGGTAAGGGTGTAAAAATAGATGTAAATTCCGTTTCGGGCCGTAGCTCCTCCATCTAAGGGAGAAAGTTCCCACAACCTTCGCTGAAAAACGCTATTTTGGATGCTCAAAGTGACACCGTCAACAGTTTCTACCTATCTTGCAACCCAGCGGGTCAGGAGACTAAACATTTCGCTTTGTAAATTCCGTAATCTGTAAATTCCGTCATTATTTCTGTAAATTCCGCCGTATTTCATAGGGGGTTAAATTAAAAGTCAACTTGTAGCGCTGCCACGCTCAGAGGGGTACTGTGGGGTACTATGTATGCCATCTACACCAAATTTAGCCCCTCAAGTTGAACTTTTAAAAAAACATTTGGTACATCCAAAATGACCCTCTACGCACGGAATCACCCGGGAAATAATTTCAGAACAGCTGAACTCAAACGGTGGTGCCGTAAAAACACCACAACAGTGGCTAGAGGTGAGTGCTGAGTAGTTCGAATCTTTAAACCCATTGCTTTCTTCTGCTTGATTCATGTTTTTTGTACTCGCAGTATTGGCGTGTGCAAGAAGATCTCGTCTTGATGAAGTCAAGGGTGGCACATGCCACAGGAGAAAGCCCGCACTTCACTAAATATGAGCAGCTGGTCCTGACTCTGAAAAGCTCCCTTCATAACCTTGGAAACTAGCTGTGTCTATGCTGTTAATAAATCAGTATTTTGGTGAATTGTTGACGGTTTTCATTCTACTTTCCCTTTTGTCTTGTAAAATAACTTCCATTGATTTGATTGAACCCTGTGTGTGACAAGATGTTCCAAAGTACGTTAGATGGGAGATTATATATACCAACCCATTAGCGAGCAAATAATACCAACATAACCTAACCTACTGTCGCGTCATCAAAATGCTCTAATTCATCCATATCGTTATCAATTTCCTCCGTGGCATCTCCCGTTTCCAAAAAGGTACGGGTTGAACAAATTTAATGCAATGCATGGATCAAAAGTCCTCCAACAGCAGCCAGCGCAAACCGGACGCGCGTACGCGCAGACGCGCGTCTGACGCGCGTCCTTAACTTGACAGACCACGCGTTTGCCACAGGGGCGTTCCATGGTAGATTTACACGAGTTTAATCGACCATCTCCGATTTTGCTCATATTTGGCTCAAATGTTGCCCTCATAGGGGGTAACATCCGTGCAAAATCTCACAGCCGTAGCCCCAGTAGTTTCCGAGATATAGCGGTTCAAAGTTTTTATTTAAGACTTTCCAAAACTTTTATATAAAAAGTGAAAAATGGGTCCCATTTCCGTACCGTTCACTCTAAAAGGACGAAAATGGTATCATTTACGTAAAATCACGAGAGGAATCCGAATATGCCCCCGGAAGGATCGTAGCTCAACTCCTTCTATCCGAAATCGCAATTTTGAGCTTATTTTTCAGGCACTTTTGAGGCTTTGGTTGGGGGTGTTCCCAATCGAAAAATCGACTTATTCAGGGTGCAATCGGTAGGTCTCTGACCGTACTTTCAAGTTCAAGTGCCAAAAGTATGAGGTATGGCCCTCGTTTTCGCTCCACAGCCCGTTGAAAAATAAAAAATCGCCAATTTGACCCATTTTGAGGCAAAATGGCACATATTTGAGGCCATATTGCAGGAGATCGGCACCAGGTACAGAGGTCTGCCAGGGCTCATTTGAAAGGAAATTTCATGCCCTTTCGATATGTGAAATAAAAATCGTGGGTATTTGCCTTCTTTTCACGGTACACGCAGATATGTAAAAGTGTACAAACCTCAAAAGCGACATAATTCACCAAAATTTGTTTAATGACTGAAATGAAAGTCTTGTGTGCCTCTACCGCACTAAAAACGGTTTTGTTATTCATTTAGAGTGCAGGTACCTTCTGATACGCACCTCAGTGCGAGCATTTTGGTGCCAAGTCTATCGAATGAGGGATTTATTTGAATGGTACAGCCTCGGCCACCTCGTTGATGGAATAATTGTTTCAAGCATGGCGGCAAGGGGACGTCCATTAACAAAGGAAACGCAGTATTGGACCCTTGGAGACCCGCGCATTTGACATGTGATTGACGTTATTACTCTCATTGCAGGAACGTGACATCACGTTGAAACGAACGTGACAAAATGTAAAAAAAATGACAAAATGTCACGTTCGTTTGAGCAATGTGTCTCGTTTGTTTGAATGTGAACAAGCTGATAATGGGCCAATTCACACCCAAACGAATGTGACACAATGCTCAAACGAACGTGACATTTTGTCTCGTTCGTTTCAACGTCATGTCACGTTCCTGGAATGAGAGTGACTCGTATGAAAGAGCACCGGCAGCAACAAATACAACAAACGACGAACACAAAGCTATGTTGCTCATACCGAGTTACACCATTGGTCCTTGGGGCACTTCGGTCCATTTCAAATTTCTTGGGGATAGAGCAACCGCAGTGACTTCATGCGGGTAATAGAACCTGGGTCTGAACCTCCAGGTTTATTTTCAGAAGTCTCAGAAGACATTTCACGGCAGGCAGACTTATGGCTAGGGAGCGCAGTTTGATTTTGAGAAAACCAGGTAAAAGTAAAATGTTGGCCGCATAAAACCATCTCGTTTACTCTACAAACTCAAGTGTGTACATAGTACACTCCAACCTGGAGCATACCTGGCATGTACACTACGGGTTGGCGCACTCCGACCTGTAGTGTACATGCCAGGTATGCTCCAGGTTAGAGTGTGCCTGCATGTCGACTGCAGGTGGAGTGTACTGTGTACACTTGAGTTAGTAGAGTAGTAGCACTTCCATCAGTCCTTGGCCCAACCAACCATTTCATGTTAAAGCCTGTTAATTTGGCTTTAAGGGGGCAGTAGCGTCTTTTGCACGTGTTTTGACGATTTTCGAACCTCCTGTTTAGACGTTAATATAAAGATAAGTATGAATGCCAGAGGCAAACGGCAGGCACCATTTGAAAGATAAAAGTTTTTACAACATTTTCAAAAAAAAATATTTTGTTTTAGCATTGAATTAGGATGTTTTGTGTTATATGCAAAAATGGTCTGCAAAATTACATGGTTTCACTGCGCGCACGATTGCAGCCAAAGTTTTTAACTTTTTACCAATCGGTAAAATGCATCTGAAAAAGCATGAAATTGCCCATAAAATGACCCTTGGGTTTCAATATTGGGCAAGAAAAACTATTGAAACGCTCATCTTCAACTTAAGATGGAAACGAACCACATTTTTTCTGGCCCAATATTAAAACCCAAGGGTCATTTTATGGGCAATTTCATGCTTTTTCAGATGCATTTTACCGATTGGTAAAAAGTTAAAAACTTTGGCTGCAATCGTGCGCGCAGTGACACCATGTAATTTTGCAGACCATTTTTGCATAGAACACAAAACATCCTAATTCAATGCTAAAACAAAATATTTTTTTTTGAAAATGTTGTAAAAACTTTTATCTTTCAAATGGTGCCTGCCGTTTGCCTCTGGCATTCATACTTATCTTTATATTAACGTCTAAACAGGAGGTTCGAAAATCGTCAAAACACGTGCAAAAGACGCTACTGCCCCCTTAAAGCCAAATTAACAGGCTTTAACATGAAATGGTTGGTTGGGCCAAGGACTGATGGAAGTGCTACTACTCTACTAACTCAAGTGTACACAGTACACTCCACCTGCAGTCGACATGCAGGCACACTCTAACCTGGAGCATACCTGGCATGTACACTACAGGTCGGAGTGCGCCAACCCGTAGTGTACATGCCAGGTATGCTCCAGGTTGGAGTGTACTATGTACACACTTGAGTTTGTAGAGTAAACGAGATGGTTTTATGCGGCCAACATTTTACTTTTACCTGGTTTTCTCAAAATCAAACTGCGCTCCCTAGCCATAAGTCTGCCTGCCGTGAAATGTCTTCTGAGACTTCTGAAAATAAACCTGGAGGTTCAGACCCAGGTTCTATTACCCGCATGAAGTCACTGCGGTTGCTCTATCCCCAAGAAATTTGAAATGGACCGAAGTGCCCCAAGGACCAATGGTGTAACTCGGTATGAGCAACATAGCTTTGTGTTCGTCGTTTGTTGTATTTGTTGCTGCCGGTGCTCTTTCATACGAGTCACTCTCATTCCAGGAACGTGACATGACGTTGAAACGAACGAGACAAAATGTCACGTTCGTTTGAGCATTGTGTCACATTCGTTTGGGTGTGAATTGGCCCATTATCAGCTTGTTCACATTCAAACAAACGAGACACATTGCTCAAACGAACGTGACATTTTGTCATTTTTTTTACATTTTGTCACGTTCGTTTCAACGTGATGTCACGTTCCTGCAATGAGAGTAATAACGTCAATCACATGTCAAATGCGCGGGTCTCCAAGGGTCCAATACTGCGTTTCCTTTGTTAATGGACGTCCCCTTGCCGCCATGCTTGAAACAATTATTCCATCAACGAGGTGGCCGAGGCTGTACCATTCAAATAAATCCCTCATTCGATAGACTTGGCACCAAAATGCTCGCACTGAGGTGCGTATCAGAAGGTACCTGCACTCTAAATGAATAACAAAACCGTTTTTAGTGCGGTAGAGGCACACAAGACTTTCATTTCAGTCATTAAACAAATTTTGGTGAATTATGTCGCTTTTGAGGTTTGTACACTTTTACATATCTGCGTGTACCGTGAAAAGAAGGCAAATACCCACGATTTTTATTTCACATATCGAAAGGGCATGAAATTTCCTTTCAAATGAGCCCTGGCAGACCTCTGTACCTGGTGCCGATCTCCTGCAATATGGCCTCAAATATGTGCCATTTTGCCTCAAAATGGGTCAAATTGGCGATTTTTTATTTTTCAACGGGCTGTGGAGCGAAAACGAGGGCCATACCTCATACTTTTGGCACTTGAACTTGAAAGTACGGTCAGAGACCTACCGATTGCACCCTGAATAAGTCGATTTTTCGATTGGGAACACCCCCAACCAAAGCCTCAAAAGTGCCTGAAAAATAAGCTCAAAATTGCGATTTCGGATAGAAGGAGTTGAGCTACGATCCTTCCGGGGGCATATTCGGATTCCTCTCGTGATTTTACGTAAATGATACCATTTTCGTCCTTTTAGAGTGAACGGTACGGAAATGGGACCCATTTTTCACTTTTTATATAAAAGTTTTGGAAAGTCTTAAATAAAAACTTTGAACCGCTATATCTCGGAAACTACTGGGGCTACGGCTGTGAGATTTTGCACGGATGTTACCCCCTATGAGGGCAGCATTTGAGCCAAATATGAGCAAAATCGGAGATGGTCGATTAAACTCGTGTAAATCTACCATGGAACGCCCCCACAATTGTCCGCCGCAGCCCCATGATCTAGCCATGATCCCGATCCAGATATGGCGGAAAATGGCAAATACGCCACAAAACGCCTGCGTGATTTCTCATGAAGGAGCTGGTGTTAAGCTCGCTGCGCACGCTTGCGCGGTCTGCTTCGTAGTTAAGATTTCGTTCAACGATTATTTTTTTGCATACCAACCACTTCATTTTGTCGTCAATGTTATTTTACACGCCGCGAGAAGTAGGCTGAATGTGAAAGGGTACCCGCCGATGTAATTATAATATTCAAGAATACTTGGCCCAATTTACAAGTGAGGGAGTTGAGATGTGAGCGGCGCGGACCGCGCCTTGGAACATTGTGTCACATTCGTTTGAATAAGAATAAGCTAATTTATGGCCGATTCACACCCAAAAGAATGTAACACAGCGCTCGAAGGAACGCGACATTTTGTTACATTCGTTGCAACGTGATGTCACGTTCCTGGAATGAGGGTGGATGCAGGGCAGCATTACCGTGTGGGGCTGAAGTGCAGGCGAACACGCATAGCAATTCACTTTCAGACAGGTCAAACCCGCTCGTGGTGAAAATTCTGGGTGTGGGCCAGGTCAAATCTATTACAGTGTGTTTCGACTTAACCTGCGCTCTTTTTCTGTTTCATTGAAAGATAGTCTTTGAAGATCACCCCTTTGTGACCGAACTGTTTACCTTGGCAGCTTGTCAAACATCTGTACTTAGAAGAAGTACACGAGTGCTCATAGACCGGCTGAGTCAGTTTACGAATCTTGCGTGTAAAATATCACGGCAAGTTAAGGCAACCAAATTGAAGGTGCTGGTAACAGCATTGATGCAACTATTCTGTCAGGTTGGAGTCTGTGCTGCTGCCTTTCATCGTACTGTGGACAATCGTGCTGCTAATGGCGTTTGACCAAGTTCGGACCAAAACTATCAACTCGTTTGCTGTAGGTATCGTGTCAGGTAAGGGAGTGCGGGGTACACATCGGCTACGGGACAAAGTACCCAAAATACGTTTCTTGTTGTCGGAAGTAGCGCCAGCGTACTTTGACCTGTTTCAACAGTTCTTCACAGTCGTGCTTTGTTTCTCTGGCACACGCATAAACACTCCAAATCCAAAGGTGATGACAAAAGGCCTTCTAAGAGGTGATAAACAAAAGAGTCGCATTTTGGCTATACTTCGGAGTATTTCCAGGATTTGACAATGACAAGGGATGGCAAGGGGACTAGTTCATTGTAATTGCCACATTTTCGCAATACTTTTGTGTATCGCCGTTTTGAGGGCAAGATTGTTTCTCGGTACTCAATTGTTTTGCTAAAAGACAATGTAAAAAATTTCTCGTAAATTAACGAGAAAAGTTTGGGTAGTTTTCTTTTACGAACTGTTTGTGATTTTACAAAAATGTCGTTTATATACGACATATGTCGTACATTTTCGAAATGTGTTCGGCTCATTATTAAGATTTTCAGCTTTAACAAGCGTGCTGTCAAAAATCTTCCAAAAATATTTTTTTTCTTGTAACAACAAATGTTTTAGTTCAAAAAGTTTACGAAAAGTTTTCATATATAAACGACAACTTTGCAAAAGAAAATAACTCAAACTGATATCGTTGTTTTTTGGCAATATTTCGTAAAGCCTCACTTAACAAAACATTTCGTAGTGATATTGTCTGTAAATTCGCCAATTTAGAAAGATTTCTCTCTTTACGAAGTGATTTTGTAGGATTACGATACATTTTGTAATGATTGTGTAGGATTACGATACATTTTGTGAATTGACACAACTGTAACGTTTTTTTTTATGAAACAAATCGTGTACTCATATTCGTTAATTCACGATATTTTTTTACAGTGCACTCATGTATCACCTTTTGGATTTGCAGTGAACCGGGGTAAGTTTAGACACTTCACGTTTTATGTGGCGTCTTTCACTTACCCGAATACATAAATTTAACGGTTTTCTTACAGTGTAGCTTATTTGTGATGGGTCGTCTGAGGGTAAACCTCCGGTGCGAGGAAACTACGGGAAGGTTTAGTGTTTTTGGTGCCACCCGTTTCTTGCATCCCACAGACATAACGGAGAAACATCATGAATTTGATATTAATGTAATCCCTGTTCAGGGCCCGTACATTGCAATTGGCCATAAATTCGACACCTGCCCATCGGACAGAACCATAGAAGTACTTATCCGTGTTAGCCACTTCAACCCTTCAAGACCCTACGATCTGCAGACCATTTCCGGAAACTTGTCACTCAAAGAAGACATGAAGGACAATTATTGGGTAAAGTATAAAGAAGAAGACCATTATCAAATCACACTCTCAGCCTCTATGCGTGCTTTCTTTTATCTGTAGACCTTGTGAATGAAAACTAGCTATATTAATTTTGAATTTTGTTCATAGCTGCAAAGCGTAAGTCACAAAGTTTACTGTTCAGAGAATGATAAAAAATGAATCTATAAAAGACCGCATTAATGTTAGGTGGCAAATCTCGGTAAGAATCTTTAGTCTTACTTTACAGTAACTGAACAGTTTTCTGTGACATTATGATCTGATTAGTCGCCTCCAACAGACGTACATTGCAACTCACATAACTGTGATCACTCATAAATTGCGACACAGAATTTCCGATAGGCATAAAATCAAAATTTAATAGCTGTTGTGACTGGAGAAACATAATTTGAATACGCATAACATTTTTAGAAATAACTCCGAATTTTATAAACGATATGTCAACTAAAAATACAGAAGAGAGGCGACACACTGTTGTCACACACGAATTTTTTTTTTATCAATGCGGCTATCCTGCCGTACGTTCCTATCTGCTTTGAATCTGCAGTTATTTCTGTTTTTGAGTACTCTTGACACTTGCACACTCTTCTATCTTTACTTTAGACGGCCATAATTTACCCTATCGTGGCTCGAACCTTCGCAGAACCTCCTTATCACCGCGTCCTGGACTGCTTTGGCAAAGAATGAATAAAGCTCAAAATCGGGCGACTTTTGAGTACAAGACTCTGAACCATAGTTGGTCAAGTTTGAGCCAGCCGTTTGTCCAGGATGGCGTCGAACAGCTGGAATTTCAGACTGTTAAGGGAAGGTGGGGTACCATGTGACGGTTTTTGTTAAGTTCCCGTCAACCCAATACTACCAATCACATGACATCCATAAGTAGTCATGTGAACAGAATGATTCTTCACCCTAAAATTGCTGTTGAGATTTCTAATTTATCTGTTTTGGTTGCTGAGTTATCCCGAGTTGAATGGGCCTAAGTCAAAGTGTCACTTCGTACCCTACGTAGTACAGTATGTGACAGCCTTAGTGCACCATGTGACAGTGGCCTTTTGTCAGGGTTTAAATCCTATTCAGCGTACCTATACGCAAAGAATGAATGAAGAAGTCTTCCAGCTTTTTATTTCCGTTGAGTTTATCAATTTATCATCTTCGGTTCCCGAGCAATGAAGGTTTTAGTTATTAGTGTACAAATGTCATGGGCTGAACACATTCAACTGAGTGAATCGTGGAATCCCATAGCGAATGAGAGTGGTGTCACATGGTGCCCAGATCAACAGTTTTAGGGGAAACAGCAATAACGCTCAAAGTTTATGACGTAGAGAATCGAGCCAAAGCTTATATTGCGCTTAAAACATCAAAGAAGAACATCTTGCATAGCATATGTCCTTAAAATGTGTTTTAAAGGTAAAAAGCGGACGCGGCGGGAAATAGAAAAAGTTTCCAATGAGCTATTTTAAGACTGTTTTCAATTCTGATCGCTACCATTCCCGTCCTTTTCGAAGGAGAGTCGCGACCCATTGCACGCCGATTCTCCTTCATGATACCTTACTTTGAGTCTTCTTACCGCTGTTGGATAGCAAGCCGTTTAGGAGAAAAAGCCAAAGTCACAGGGTGGCCGTGTCACATGGTACCCCACCTTCCCTTACTGCTGATTGGATGAAGTTCATCTCCATCCTGGTCAAACGGCTGGCCGGAACTTTACCAATTATGGTTTTCAGGTGGGCCAGGACCCCTTCAACCCAACCCTTAAGTCAAAAGTCCCGAACACCAAGTAGGTTCATAGACAGAGCTCCTTTGACCTCGAAAAAATCACCACTTCCTCCTCCGCCCGGACGGCGACCTCGTGGTACGTTCTCGCATCTCAGAAAGTAGCTACTGGGTGAAGAACGAAACTACAGCGTTAGGCACCGACGGCCCGGAGGCCTCAACGCCACATGGCGGTCATCGTGGTGGCCCTGGCAGGACGAAATCGGGTATAGATGACGTGACCGACGACGCCATACCCAAATATGGGCGACGATTTTTTTTAACTGCCCAAAATTTAGTCACCGCTGGCTCTGGCTCGTCACCCAAATTTGAGCGACGATGCGTGCGTCACTCAATGAAAAGGTGATGGTGGTAACTCATTCTCAGTGTTTGTGTGTGTCAACAGTGATTTATTTGAAAAAATAGATTGTGCGTGTTGCAAAATTAATTTCCTCTTGTTTAAGTTTTGAAGATATCAACAATTAAATAAATTGTTTATTTCTGATGCAGTTTATGACTGAGTCCGGGGGCATTCCACGCCAGTTCATCCGGGAACCCAAATTTCACTCCTCGGATTTGGGTTCTGGTGACTTTTTCTTGAAGTAATCATCACTAACAACAAAACCATAAAACAGTTTTCCAAAATTTCAATTTGTATAGGAGATATGGCCAAAAGAAATTTTCAGAATCACACATTTAAAAAAAATATATATGTTTTCCAGCTTTTTAACCAAACTGGTGAGACGTATGACCCAAGATGGGTTTTCATTCTTTATTTTAGACCACCACACCATTAAAAAAGCAAACAAAAATATTCTAATTTTTTTTTTTAAATGTGTGATTTTGAAAATTTCTTTTGGCCATATCTCCTATTTAAATTGAAATTTTGAAAATCTGTTTTAAGGTTTTGTTGTTAGTGATGATTACTTCAAGAAAAAGTCATCAGAACCCAAATCCGAGGTGTGAAATTTGGGGTCCCGGATGAACTGGCGTGGAATGCCCCTCCGGTTATGTGAGTTGCAATGTATGTCTGCTGCAGCGCCTCCGAATAGATAGACTGACAAATTTACTGGAGACATAGAAAATATTCCAGTGTAAGTTATGCAGTATACCTCATTTCACAACAGCTCTCCTTGGTATTGGCTGGTAGGTAAATGGGCATGGTGTCCGATTCAGAAAGACACTGTAAAATGAACAGCTTTTCGTTTCCGCTGCCAAATTTCACCATGGAAATGGATTATATTTCTTTGAATGTGAGCTTATCAGTATCATGAACGTAATGAGGAAATATCAATTGACATAATAACAGTTCAATGTACATTGTAAACATTTTTTCCGAGGGGGTATGCACTCTCTGAACCTGTGTACCGACTATTACGCTATTACGCTCTATTACGCCACAAATTAATCGGAATTTAGCGAAAAAACGGCCTAAAACACTCCAAAATTGATAAAAATGTGACAATTTTGGCTATTACGCGACTATTACGCGACTACTACGCGTCTTATTACGCGTGCTATTACAGATAGAGTGAACCGACTATTACGCTAGTGCATACCCCCTCGATTTTTTCCTAAAGTTACTGAAAAAAAAAAAAAAAACTTTATGATAGCTGTGACCTCAAAACAATAGGCTATAGTACATATTTTCAACATCATTAACAAAACATGCCAGGCTGAGAGTGGCAGAGTCATCCGGCTCGACCTGATTTAGATCCACGTCTTGTTTACTCTCTCCGTTATTAGGCGATTATTTTTGCCTTGTAAGGCGTAAGTATGCGCTCGGAACAGTAAAGTCTCCTCTTTCTTTTGTTCCTTGTAGCTACCCACAGCATCGCGAAGAGCATTTTTATCATGTTGCAGTCTCGCGTTGACTTGGCCGTGCGATCAAACAACCAATGGAAAGAGAACGCCTTCGTCCTCAATTTCCCAAGACTGGGATGCTCTGCAATCCGTGAACATGCTCCCGACTTCTTCCGCATCCTTGCGAAGCACACCGGCGCACCAACAGACAAGGCGACTCCCTGTGTCATACCATCGGTACGCACTCGGAGTTATTTGGTTGGCCTATCATGCAAAATCACACTTTTGATTCAATTCTTCACTTTACAGGGGGTTTACGTTTTGAAGAACGAATCGGTGAGCTGGACGTTTCCCAACTTTCCGGTAATACCGTACGGCCGCTACCGGTTTCGGGTAATGTCACGCAGCACCAGCACCAGCCGCACTCCGGTTCTTTGCCTGGAAGTCGAATGCGAAGCAATCCCGAAACCGTAGACAGCGCCTCGTCTCAATAAAAGGAAACAGAGTGAACTTGCAGTAGGCATTTTCATGTGAATAACAGGGATCCTTAACTTAACTCAACATTTAACTAACACTGCTGTCATAACGTAACATAAGACAACGTTCGCTATAGGTTAAGGGCATGGACTCATGAAAGTACTTGCAAAAGTATATCCACACAAATTCGAGACATAAAAAAATAACTTACCCTTTGGAAAAGATGTTAGAAGTTAAGGGTAATAACTTTAACTCTTATGACAACGTTATGATGCCCTTATGAGGTAAGTTAAGGATCCCTGGTGAATAACGTGGCGAGTCCGAAAATGAAAGTCCGACTGAAAGTTTCATAGCAGTTTTCGATTGGTCTCAGCAAAGACTATTTCGTCGATGGGTCGGAAAGGCGTCCAGGCAACCGTAATGAGTTTTGGGAACCGATGACATGGTGCCGGGTGCAGGCGCGGTGCATCGCAACGGTAAGCCGGTAGCTGTGTCAGCGTGCTAGCCAGAATGTGGCCGCGAGGGGTCCGACGTCCGCCAGCGGACGGCAGTAATACGACGCTCACACCATCGATGCGGCGGCCCGAGAGGCTTTGCTGCGTTTGTTTTGCCTTCGCAGCTTTTACCATTACCCTGCTACAGTTTCAGTTTGTTTTGCCTTCGCAGCTTTTATCACCCTGCTACAGTTTCAAACGGCGTTGCCGAGACGGACATAAGTTGAAAATGTAGCCACCAATTTTAAAGTTGTCTACTGGCATCATGAAGCCGTCCACACAATCAGTTTCGAGAATCAAGGGCCCAGGGCCCCCGAGGTCCTGCCAAGAGTTTCAATTCTTCCTCCAACTTTGCGAGTAAAGTTTCTAGTCGTTGTAAGCATTTAACTACAATTGAGGATTAAGAATGTTCATTGCCAACGACTGATAATTCTTTTTGCCCTTCTTATAGTAATTTCAGTTAATAGAGACCTTCGAAGTGAGAATGCAAAGTTAAAACTTTCCCTTGCAAGAGAAAAAGAAAAATATAGTGACCTTGCTTTGAAATGTTCAGAACTAAAAGAAGTTAATGTTTCTCAACAGGTATAAAATAATTTATTTGTTAACTACCGTTTTTCACTTTTTCCTAGGGAAGGGCGCAAAGTGGGCCACGAAGCCGGTTTAGGCGGACATAATTCTCTCAGGCCTTACCAATGGTTATTTTGACGTTTAACTTGGTAGTCGGGGGTTGTGAGGGGCGGAGAATCCGTTTTTGGCAATATCTGATGCATTGGACCGTCCTTTCGCACCTCAAGTGCGAAATTTGACAATATCTGATGCATATGGACCTGTTACGCCAGGACATGGTCTGACAAATTTTCTGCATTTTCATGAATTGAGCAACGCAAAAACCAAAACATGCACTCAGGTTGAACGAAAACTCTGACATGCACAACTCTAATCATTACAAACGAAAACTATGCAGCAACTCCTCCGTTACGAAGTGAAGCGTTGCGCTGCGCGGGACCGTTTTTCTCCTTTTAGGTGATGTTTGGGAGACCCTACAATTCAAAGGTGCAGGTAGGTGCAGCTAAATTCTTTTGGGTTTTGTTCTTTGGCATGTTGGCTTCCGCAAGGACTGAAGCAGGCCGTTTAACAGCGTTAAACAAAAAAGTGCCGCCTCTGCAAAGGTTTAATTTTAACAATTTTGTAAGAGAGTAGTAAAAATGAAGCTGGACACCACAAAAATCGTCCAAAATCAAAAGTAAATGTATGCAAATGTTCGTGAAGAAAGGCCCTTTAACGTGGTGTCAGTAAAAAGTTTGCTGCACAAAAATGTATAAGTATTTTTTGCGTTTGAAATCATGCATATTTACTGCACCAAAGTGGCGCAAATCGTTTGTTGCGTGATTGACCACCTGTATGTTTGCCTCAGTGTCCCAGCGTTAAAATTCTGTTCAATCCTGGTTCCTTGGAGTATTGGGAAGAGATGTCATGGAAAAAAATACGATTTCGAGAAATCCTAGGAGTCACGAAGTCAATATGGTTATTGTGTAGGAGTGTGGAGAAAGGAAAAAAGTTGTGTAAAAGGGATAGGGGATGGTTTGGGTACGAATGGCAGTGGTACCAGTGTGGTCGATGTGCCACCCGTCAAAATTTAAACTTGGCAACAAAAAGAAATCAAAATGCCGTAAAATTCGAAAAATTCCAATGCTAATGAATTCCACAGTGGAACATCTTTGAAGTTAATTATTAAAATGTTCGTGGGGGAAAGGAGGCAGTAATTTAATTTTCGCGGGTTGGCAACAATCTTCTCGGCAACTGCGCCCTTGCGAAAATAGCGAAGCCGAAAACACGAGTAGTCGCGCGTTAAAACTGCCCCGCCATTGTTGCTGACGTTGAATTGTTTGGCTTGTTTCAAGAGGCGGTTCTCTAGTCATGTTTTCTTCAATTCTGTGTAATAGTTCTCATTCACAACGTAACAACACCACGACGGTTGGTTTGACAAACTTCATGAACTCAGGAGGGATGGTTTCGAATCGCAGGTGAGTCTTGTTCGAGGAACATGAGCACTGAAAGTCGCGAGGTGGAGCGATGTGGTCATCGTGCTAACTGAATGAAAAGAACCATCAAACAAAAACTAGAGCTAAGACAGAGCTAAAAAGTATAATTTTGTTTTATTGATTCAGTAAAGAGTTGACAAATGAAAAAATTGTTCTATTTTTTCAATATTTTTAAATCTTTTCTTCAACATGTGTCCTCAAAATATATTCAGATATAATGTCATAATTTAAACAGATTAATTTTGAGGTAGAAAATACACATTGAAAATAAAACAAACACAAAACTCACAATGAGTGTAGGTTTTCATGTTGGTATGACTGTGTAATGTTCCGCGCATGAGCAAAGACATTCCCATTAAAAATTTTCATCAGGCAGTGCCAATGAAAAGACTGCGTCCAAAAAACCCTCTTGTGCTCTTGTTACATCTGTTCTATCACGGTCGCGGAAAGTTTTTTATTCGAACGTCCTTTTTCAAAGAAGCGACCGTTTTTGGGGTAACCTGTACACAAGCGAAAAGGAGCCATGCTATTGGTTGGGTTTGGCTCGGCTCCCCCCTCTCTCTTCCCTTTTCGTTGACGAGTCGAGCTTTGCTATGGAAACAGTGATTTTGACGGCAATTTTCTCAAAATTTATCGCTAAGATTTCAACCATATTCCAGAATTGAAATCACGTCTCAGAATTCTACCAGTCTGCAAAATCTCATCAAAATCGTACAGAGAGGTTTCGACTTGCATAAGGGGCCACGCGATCAAATCCCAGCGAGGCTGAATCCTGGGGGATACTATAAGGCTACTTCGTGCCTACAAACTTGAAGATGTGAGAGTTGAAAAAATGGAATTATGGCCGCCTAAACCGGCTTCGTGCGGGCATTCAAGTATAATCTAGATGCGTAAAAAAGGCGATTTATTACTCTGATTTAACTGCAACTTAAATCAATCGATTCATCGTGAAAAGGCGAAAAAAAGTCTAACGGCGCTCATTAAGTCAGACTTAAAATGGCGATACTATGGGCCAAAAATTGCGGAAAAAAAAACGAAAAGAGAACGTAATTTTTACTCAGTTTTCTATTGGCCAAACCCAAAACCAATAAGGGTGATAGACCACCACAGGACCTTCCTAAAAAAAATCAAAATCAAAAAATTAGAGATGGGCTATATGATATCGGTATATCGATATTTTCCACACGATATATCGAAATTTTGCATCGATATTTTTCCATTCGATAATATCGATAATCGAAACTAAAGACCCTTCATCGTATACAACCGATATATGTGCATTATTGGCATTATCAGCAGGTAATTGGCTGAGCGATAGCGAAGCCTGTTACTTCAGTGGGATTGAAAAGTTCTTCATGTCTGTCTGTCTGTGTGCACTACTCCTCCTGAACGGCTCGGCCGATCTAGCTGAGATTTTGCACACTTTTAGTGTATGTTCTTGGCTCAGCACACGCGAAATTTCACTATCCTAGCTCAACTGGTTTAGTTTATATAGCCGAAAAACACCTAAAAAACGGCGAAAAATCGAGTTTTCTGCAGGCAAATGCCTGCTGCCCTGAAGAAAGGGGACGAAGCCCCCCAGCCTCGCCAAGTTAAAAAGTAACAAGGGTCAAGGTCGTGTTATCTGTAGATGAAGCAACTCTATCTGGAATGAAGGGGGGTCTGGGGGGCGGAGCGCCCCAGCATGCAACAAGTTAGATGTAACCGACGATGGGCAAGCCATGGCCTGCCGAAGGCAGGATAGCGCCGCAGGCCAACACGTAAAAAAAGACTTTGTTCTGACACCGAAAATGTATGTTGATTTTGGGATAGCTAAAAAAAGTTGTTGGGCGTACTATCAATTTGTTGTCAGAACGAACATTTCGTTCTGACAACGAACTATATCGTCAGGAGTACTAAACATAATAAAAATGAATGTTTGTGCTCCAGACGAATAATTTGTCGTGAGAGCAAAGTGTTCGTTCTCACAACAAATTTATAGTACGCCCAATAACTTTTTTTTTTGCTATCCCAAAATCAACATACATTTTCGTTGTCACAACAAATTCTTTTTTTCCGTGAAGGTAGGTTCGGGCGCGAATTGGAGGAACAGGCAGCGAGACATCGCGAAGCCTGTTACGACAAGACGCGGTCTGGAGTAAACCTACCTTTTTATCACAGGGTGTGAATTAACCTGTTGAGCGAGCGGAATCACTTTAAGATTGTTGACATTCATCCTTTCGGTTGTGTCACTTGTCACCTTGATGAGTTTTTCAATCTTCTTCTCTAGGTTGTCAACTTTGAGTCTGAGATTAGTTATTTCTTCTGTTAACTGTTTGTTACACTTAGTAAGTTCTAGTATAGTGGTTGCTCTTGAGAGTCAACTGTGGTTTCAGTACTCAGATTTAAGTCATCAGAGCTCAAGCTGTCATTCCCGGTGGCCTCCTTAACCTTATCAGCACACGTGCAGTTGTCACACTTGAACACGATTTCACCACTTTTTACCTTTTCAAAGGTTTCACTTTCCACTTTTGAACAGGGTCTATATGGCCACTTCTGACACTTTTCACAGTAGATAGACGACTTATGTCCAGTGTTAATAGACTTAGAACAGTGTGAACAGATTTCTCTATCCATCGCCATTATCACCGCCTCTTTAGTTTTAAGTTGCATTTTTACTTGAAATGTTGACTGGGCATTGTTTCAAATGGAAAGATTCTTAGTGGAAATGTCTGCAGCAAAGAAGCTAAATATTGCTGCTAAGGATGGAGATCTAGAAAGTCTTAAAGTAAGTCATATCTGACACAAATGTGTTCTGAAATCAAGTTCTCTGGAGTTAAGTCATGTAGTTGTGACTAAGACTTAAGGTTTCTTTTTGGATAAGCTGGTCATGTAGCTGCTCCTTCTAGCGATGTTTGATAGTACTTTTGATTCAGTTAGCACCATTACCACTTCGCTCCACTTCGCGACTTTCAGTGCTCATGTTCCTCGAACAACACTCACCCGTGGTTTGAAACAATCCCTCCTGAGTTTATGAAGTTCGTGAAACCAACCGTCGTGGTGTTGTTACGTTGTGAGTGAGAACTATTTCACTGAAGAAAACATGACTACAGAACCGCAGCCTTTTGAAACCAGCAACAATAGAGGGGCAGTTTTAAGGTGATCGCCGTACTTCCAGGTACAGTAAACGCTGTACTTCTAGGTACGGCAAACACCGTACTTACATGGGTACGGTAAACGCTTTACCTCTAGGTACGGTAAACACCGTACTCTAAGTAAGGCAAATCCTGTTAACCCTGTAACGGCCAGACTACTCCCCACCGACTGAAACTACTGTTTAGGGTGTTTTTCGAGTCTATTTCACTAACCCGAGTTATCACTTGCCCGAATTGTCACTAACCCGAATCTTCACTAGGCCGAATTATCACTAACCCGAAAACACGACCATTTAGTCCAAAACGAAATTTGTTTCACTGACCCGAATTGTCACTAGCCCGAATTATCACTAGCCCGAAAACATGCGTGCAGGAGCGTTGTTTCACTGGCCCGAATTGTCACTAACCCGAATTGTCACTAGCCCGAAAGCGGAGCTTTTCCATTCCCTGTCTCACTAACCCGAATTGTCACTAACCCGAAATGTGGAGGGGGTGGCCACAGCTAGTGTCTTCAAGAGTGTCTGAAACTAAACTGTCCAACCTATACTAACCTAACCTAACGGGCTCGCGACAGATCTTTCTCTAACTAAGACAGATCCTTCTCTAACTAAGACAGATCTTACTCTAACTAAGACAGATCTTTCTCTAACTAAGATCTTTCTCTATCTTACACAGATCTTACTCTAACCGCGACAGATCTTACTCTAACTGCGACAGATCTTACTCTAAGACAGATCTTACTCTAACTAAGACAGATCTTACTCTAACTAGGGCAGATCTTACTCTAATCGCGACAGTTCTTACTCGAACCGCGACAGACCAGCCCTATTCGCGGCAGATCTAACCCAGCAGCAGCGGATACTTCCCCCACCCCAGTGCCGAGTTTCGGGCTAGTGAAACACTTATTCCACAGACGTGGCCTTCGGGTTAGTGACAATTCGGCCTAGTGATAATTCGGGCTAGTGAGACACAACCATAATATCGCAAAAGGACGGAACTACTTCAGGAAATTCGGGCTAGTGATAATTCGGGTTAGTGACAATTCGGGTTAGTGAAACTGCCTTGTGGGATGTTCGGGCTAGTGATAATTCGGGCTAGTGAAGATTCGGGTTAGTGACAATTCGGGCAAGTGATAATTCGGGTTAGTGAAGAACTCCCTGTTTTTCCTCTTATTGAGGTCCTTGACAAAGCAAAATGCCCTTCCATTCCAGAATTAGATAACTAACAACGAAGTTAGAATTGTAACCATATGGTCACGTTGGTCGTCACCGGTGCGGTCCATAAAAACTTTGAATTGCGTTGTAGGGGATACCTCTGGTTTCGGAATAAAAAATTGTTGGGAGAATAATAGAACAGAACAAGAAGAAGCCGTAGGAACACTTTGGAAGTCAGAACTTGATTTGACTAGCCCGCAATAGCAGTTTTAATCGACTGTGCACTGAAAAACAAGTCTGTTTATAAGTACCAGACCAATCCTAGTTGGCTGAGCGATAGCGATACCTGTTACTCCAGTGGGGTTGATAAGTTTTTCATATCTGTCTGTCTGTGCACTACTCCTCCTGAACGGCTTGGCCGATCTGGCTGAGATTTTGCAGGGTCATTAGGTATGTCCTTGGCTCGCCACACACCAAAATTCAGCTTTCTACCTCAATCCATTCGGTCATATTAGCCAAAAAACAGTTAAAAATCGGCAGAAAAAAAAGACAACTTTAACGGTACTTTTGACTTTTACACAGGTTCAATATCGTTTTCTCTGTTTCGGAGGGTGCTGATGACGAAAGTAGAACCCAAACAGACCCTCGACCTAAAATTAAGTCCCATTAGTGAAAATTTTGATCAATAAATTCTAATTTTTGGGGGGATCACGCTTATTCATACGGTTTGACGGAATGCCGCAGGCCAAGGTAGGTGTACACGCCAGGCGTGGATTGTCGAAACTGGCGCAGCATCGCGAAGCCTGTTACGACAAGACACGCCCTGGCGTACACCTACCTTGTTTACGCTTAAACATATGAATTTTGAGGCTAACTCTTGTCTCCAAATCTCAAAATGCCAAATTTTGCAGATTTTGAGGTATTTTTGGCTGAGCGATAGCGAAGCCTGTTACTCCAGTGCGGTTGAAAAGTTTTGTCTGTCTGTCTGTGTACACTACTCCTTCTGAACGGCTCGGCCGATCTGGCTGATATTTTGCAGGCTTATGAGGAATGTTCTTGGCTCGGCTCACGCGAAATTTCACCATCCTAGCTCACGTGGTTCAGTTTTTATAGCCGAAAAACACCTAAAAACGGCGAAAAATCGAGGTTTCTGCAGGCAGATCACTTCTGTCTTGAAGAAAGGGGGGTCTAGGGGGCGGGCCCCCCCAGCCCCGACAAGTAAAATGTTACAAGGGTCAAGACCGTGATATCTGTAGATGAAGCAACTCTATCTTGACTAAAGGGGGTCTGGGGGGCGGAGCCCCCTAGCATGCAAAAAGTTAGAAGTAGCCGACGATGGACAAGCCATTGCCTGCCGAAGGCAAGCTAGCGCCGCAGGCCAAGGTACACTCTACAAAAAATGTCCTGTCAACGCCGTTAATTTATTACCAATGTTTGCTGTTATGCAATTCACGGCGTTTGCTGTGAACTAGTTCACGGCGTTCACTGTGATCTCGGTTACAGTGTTCACTGTGATCTGGCCACAGTAAACGCCGTGAATTGGAGCCTGATTTGCAGTACTTCGGTGCTCAGCGGCGTCAAACTCACAGTGTTTTGTTTACTGGGGACCAGATCACAGTGAACACCGTGAACAAGATCACAGTGAATCCCGTGAGCAGATCACAGTAAACGCTGTGAATTGACCTACAGTGAAAACTGGTAATAAATTAACGGCATTTACAGGACATTTTTGGTAGAGTGTAGGTACTGTGCGCCAGGCGCGGATTGGAGGAACAGGCCGCGAGACATCGCGAAGTCTGTTACGACGAGACGCGGTCTGGCGTAAACCTACCTCGTATTTCTTACTTGATGTGATTGGCTAGTGACAATGATGCGTATTTTGAATTTCTTTACAAGCTTGTTGATATTTCATTTTTGGTTCTCTACAACGCATATGTTATTCCTTCCTTGATGTGATTTGGCTAGTGACAATGATGCATTTTGAATTTCTTGAAAAGCTTGTTGATTTTGTGGATCTCTATAACATATGTTATTTTGAAACTTGACGTGACTGGCTAGTGACAATGCAGAGTTTTGAATGTACAAATACCAGTTTCACTGCAATTTGGATGGAAAGACTTCACGCCAAAATATGGCGAGACATTACAGTCTCGCCAAGATTTGGTCAGACCTGAAAGTCTCGCTAAAATTTGGTCAGACAAAAAAGTCTCGCCACAAAACGGTCATACACAAAAGTCTGACCCCAAAATGGCGAGACTTTTGTGTCTGACCACGGCCTTAAGGCCGTAACCGTCCGGCGCATGACGGCCCTGCGGTGGTGGTCAGACACAAAAGTCTCGCCATTTTGGGGTCAGACTTTTGTGTATGACCGTTTTGTGACGAGACTTTTTTGTCTGACCAAATTTTGGCGAGACTTTCAGGTCTGACCAAAATCTTGGCGAGACTTTTATGTCTTGCCTCTGGAGTGGCGAGAAGTCTGACCTTTGGATTTGTAGTGTTATGACTGCATAAGGTTACAGATTCATTTATTTTTATGGACCAAACAACGTACCCATACCCACATACTCATACCCACAATTGATTGGCTGAGCGATAGCGAAGCCTGTTACTCCAGTGCCGTTGAAAAGTTTTGACTGTCTTTCTGTTTGTGAGTGAGTACACTACTCCTCCTGTACGGCTCGGCCGATCTGACTGAGATTTTGCAGGGTAATTGGCTGAGCGATAGCGAAGCCTGTTACTCCAGTGGGGTTGAAAAACTTTTTCTGTCTGTCTGTCTGTGTACACTACTCCTCCTGAACGGCTCGGCCGATCTGGCTGAGATTTTGCAGGCTTATTAGGTATGTTCTTGGCTCGGCACACGCGAAATTTCACTTCTTTAGCTCAACTGGTTCAGTTTTTATAGCCGAAAAACACCTAAAAAATGGCGAAAAATCGAGTTTCCTGCAGGTAGATCTCTCCTGTCTTGATGAAAGGGGGGTCTGGGGGGCGGAGCCCCCCAACCTGACAAGTTGAAAAGTTACAAGGGTCAAGGTCGTGTAATTTGTAGATAAAGCAACTCTATAAAGAGTGAAGGGGGTCTGGGAGCGGAGCCCTCCAGCATGCAACAAATCAGAAGTCACTGATGATGGGCACACATTGCCTGCCGAAGGCAGGCTAGCGCCGCAGGCCAAGGTAGGTACGCCAGGCGCGGATTGGAGGAACAGGCCGCGAAACATCGCGAAGCCTGTTACGACAAGACGCGGTCTGGCGTAAACCTACCTTGTTAGGTATGTCCTTGGCTCGCCGCACACCAGAATTCAGCTGTCTATCTTAATCCATTGGGTCATATTGACCAAAACAAACAAATAAAAAACGGCAGAAAAAGACAACTTTATATGTACTTTTAACTTTTTGACAAGTTTCGTGTCGTTTCTTATGTTTTTGAGGCTGCTGGTGACGAAGATAGAACCCATTCGCACCCCGACCCAAAGTCAAGTTCCATTAGTGTAGAATTTGATGACCAAATGCTAATGTTTGAGGGGATCACGCCCATTTCTACGGTCTGTCTAGGGAAGCAGCCTGCCGTAGCGCCGCAGGCCATGGTAAGTGTATACGCCAGGCGTGGATTGTCGAAACTGGCGCAGCATCGCGAAGCCTGTTACGACAAGACACGGTCTGGCGTACATCTAACTTGTTACATATATTCCACCTCTTTGCTACTCCTATAAACTTGGGAATCCCGTGAGAGTGCAGCTGCTTCCCCATGCAAACCATGTGGGTCATCATCATCATCATCATTCTGAGGCCTTGCTTGGGCTTGTCTTCCGGCATCTTGAACGAAGGGGAATGGATCATCATCATCATTCAGAACCTTAATATACGGAATAATACCAAAAAAGGTGTTTTGCTCAATTCTGAATGTGAGGTACTTGAGCGCATGCAATCACTTATATTTTGCAGCTCTTCTCCATGTAACACGCGGAAATTCTGTGACACAAATGTAGCTTCTATGCGCTCTGCACAGTACTCCATGTCTCGAACATGCAGGTGGTCAGTACGTCTCCATAGCATTATAATGTTATCAAATAAATGCTCTATTTTGACACGATTTCTGAGCAAAGTTCTGTTGTAATTCCTCTGCATCTCTGTGAGGTGTCCGTCATTGCGGAAAGAAGTGATTTCTCAGTCAAAAAAAAGTACCATAGATAGTTATGAAGTTTAAGTATTACATTAAGAGGCATGGAAAATGTTACAAATACATACCCTTATCTGCAGAGGGTATGAGGAATCTGCAAGTATATGCTCATCAGAGGAAAACAGATTTTGATTCTACGGAATACTACGGCACAGGGGACTTCTTCTAAATATCCTTGAGTCATGGAGGCTCCCAGCTTCACCTACATTTTATCTCTGACCGTAAGGTTCTCGTCACAGACAGCCTGCACTATTATATCCGTGATGGTAATTCCTGTGTGCTGCAGAATCTTCTAGAGGCTTGGTTATACTGAAGTGCTTTGCATCCATCATTTCAACAATCCCTGGGAAGCCTGTGCGTCTGGATAGAGTAGTTTTTGTCCTGTTCCTGTTTCTTTCCGCTTCTTTAGGCCACTAGATGTACCTGGGCCCAATAGGGCTTAAGCTCACTTGTCCCCTTGATCGCATACTTATAGTGCTTATGTACTTGACGGGAATGGACTCCGAAGCGAAGTGCTACACTTCGATAAGAGTCTGGTGTAGCCAGGATCCAAACAACCATCATTAATATTTCTCCAAAATTAGTCCTTTCTCTTAAAATTGTGCCATTCTTAAACAACTGCCTCAGTTCGTCACGTAGAAGCTGAAAATGAAAATTTATGGCAACATCACGAAATGATATGGTAAACGCCGCGGCGGTGAGTGCAGTGCCATTGGGGCGAGGGGTGAATGACTCAGCGTTCTGGTGTACACATGAGTACATGAGTACGGGTGAGTACACCTTACTTTGCTCACAAATTTCGCATTTGTAAACATTTAAAGGCTTTATGTAGCGTTTTAAACGACACTCAACGCCAAATCAAGCGGAAATGTACAGAATTTCGCCCTTATTTAAGGGGAGGTTCTACTGAAAATATTGCATTTTTCAAATTGAGACCCAGTGTAAAAATTTGTTGCAGATGTATAGTAATACATAGTCAATGGTCAAACATGAAATTTAGAGCCCAATACCTCCCTCCAAATCCAGTCGAAGAGGTTTTTTCAGCCTATTGTAGCAATATCTTAAAAAATTCTCCTACGCAAAGCATTTCAACGTAAACTGATGTTCTGGACATTTTTCACTTCTTTGGCTCATATGCAATAAAGCGTGACATCACCAAGACATGGGACCCAACAAATTTATTTTGTCGTTGCTTTTCAGAAAAAAAGTCACTAAAATATCAGAAATTTTAACATTTTCTTGAAAATTTATTGACATGCTGTCTTAAAAACACAGCCCAGTATCTTACTAATGCCACGGTTTATCAATTATGAACCAAAGAAGTGAAAAATGCCCAGAACATCAGTTTACGTTGAAATACTTTGCGTAGGAGAATTTTTCAAGTTACGACTGGAAATAGCAGAAAATTCCTCTTCGACTGGGTTGGGGGCTAGGTATTGCTCTCCAAACTTCAAATTTAACCATTTACTATGAAATACTTTAAATTTACAATGAATATTGATAATGGGACTCAATTTGAAGAAAGTAAGATTTTCAGTAGAACCTCCCCTTAAGTTGTGAGTACACTGAGTACGGGCAAATTTGTACACATGAGTACACTAGTGATTCACCCCTCGCATTGGGGGCAAGCCATTGGGGTTGTTCGTCCCAGTTGAACCGCACGGTTGCCGTGCAGGTGAGCGAGGGGTGGGGGCGACCGGCTGGACGGGCGGCGCCGGGGAGGTCGGCAATGGAGTGATGGCCACGACCTCCCGTGCGGCCTACTCCGTGACGAGCGTCCAGGGGTCCGCGTCCTCCGCGATGCCCCAGCATGACGGCCGGTCTGTGAGGAGTAGGGTGGCGATCTCCAGCTCGTCCTCGTTCAGGGAGTCGTACATCCTGCATCGGAGTTGAGTGCGTCTTCTGATCAATTTCCGTCAGTGTTAGTGTTGCAGCTGAGCTGTGCTTCGCAGGGAGTCCTCGTCGCCACTTGGTGTGTATACGAGCGGAGGGGATGAATGACCAGTCGGAGTCTGAGAGCGTACTCACTTGCCTGACTGACGCGACTGGAGGGGAGGGGGGTGCTCGTCTATGAGAAATTTAGAGAGCCTTTGTTGGCTATGAGATAGAAGTATACGGCACGTAGGTTTCTGACGATGTCTCACACAAGGAGCATTCCACTGAAATATAATTATTGCATAAGACCATCGTAACACCACTTTTTCCATTAAATCATTAATTTAAGACCTTTCGTCTTGATACAGCCTCCAAAACCTCTGTCCGGTGGCGTGGTTTCTCTTGTTCTTGCGTCAAATCTGTAAACAACATGTGCATAGAGAGACTTGAGAACTAATTTTATACGACTGAGAGAAATCGTTTTAAAACATGCGTTTTCCTCAAGGGCAGGAATCTGTTGGAGTATTGTTCTTGCAATCTTCCCAAGGAAAGACGTAGGATCTCTGCTGCGCCCTGCTGCTCACGAACTTTGATATGAGGAAACAAGCCTGCAACACAATTTAACGATAAAACAAATACCACATTTTTCTCTGGACTGAAACTCTAAACTCTACTTTTATACCTTTCATGACTCTGTCCCTTAATACTAAAGGCATCAGAGGAGGCTTAGCTTCGTACATTTCTAAGCATTTATGGAGGCCACATGCCAAGCAAAGACCCAAGGCACACTTCTTTCGATGTTCTGTATCCTCTTTCAACCAGACACTGTATAAAAATGTTCGGAATATTACCATACAATAGTCTAGGAAAATTCCTATACATGTATCGGCTGAAATTTCGATACATGTATAGGAATATTCTGATTTGTATAGCTTTCTGCTATATGGGCTGAAAATGTATAAGAATATTCCTATACATGTGTCGTAATTTGAAAATATGACGATGACTAAAAGCGTTCCGCTAATTTTTGTCGGGAGTGTACAATATAGTATAAATGTATAAAGACCTTTTGCCAGTTCTGTGAGAAGAGTGCAGCAATGTTGAAATATCTTTAAGAATGATTATTGGCGAGGTCTTTTCATGATTCTCAAAGAATACAGCTTCTCTTCACCATCACCAAAACGAACCAGCAATAAGATTTTGATTACTGGCTATGTCTTTGGCAGAAATTTTTCTCAAACCTTTCACTACTTTCTTCTCGTGCCTATGTACGGATCACAGCAGAAGCTTACATCAGGCTCTGAAATGAAAAGGTTAGGTTATATCCCTCTAGCACTACGGAGCGAACTCAAGACATCCTCGACTAAACCACAAAGAACACACACCTGAAGAATCCATGATTGAAAAATTGAAGCTCCGATTCAGAACAGTCGCATGTCCGATTTCACGCCAGTCCAACGCAGACACCAAACCAAACAATGACAACCCCAGTGCGATAACAGCTACAAGTGAACAAGTGAAACTCTGGAAGGGGCGAGAACGGGGAGGGGCGCGGCGCTGGGTAGGCAACCCATCTCGCGCGCCTGCTTGACCGTAGACTCAGATCTTCCGCGGAGCCGCTTGCGCGTATCGTCAACAGAGCGTGATGGTCAGAACTGAGGCCCGCTTCGCCGGTGCCTTCCTATATAGTGGCCGCCCGTGGTCCAGGGCGGCGCCGCCCCGGCGTGCTGCCGGAGTCCGCCCCAGCCTGCCCTCGGCTGGGCCTTTCTTGAAGAGGTCGTGGGCCCGGCCGTTTGCCTTGCACGCGTCACGGGCGCGTGTCGCGGGGGGTACGGCCGCGGCTGGCTGTCGGGCCGGGCGTGCCTGTGGGGGCGTTGCACCGGGCCGTTAGGCCACCCATCGGGCTGGTGTGTGGGTGTGGCTTGCGTTCAGGGGGAGCGCGGCGCTATGGCGGTCGCTCTCTCTGACAAGTGTGGTATTTCCCATTTAGCTATGTCATTTGCTGAAGTGTCGTACAGTTGTATTGATGGATTATGTATTCCCAGAGCTGTGTACGGTTTCCGGAAAGCGAAAATTTTGCTTTCACACCGTTACAAGGCCGTTAAAAGTTCAGAAAGAATCAAAACTACTCCCAAGTTGGTTGGGAAAGTTTCAGCTGGACCTAAACTCTCGAGGTCATTCCATATAAGATTTACATGGACCTGGTTATCCTTTGACGATTTCGACCAAATTTGGCACGAAGGTAGCCCTAGTGGTCAGGAACATGCCCACAAATTGTCGGTATCTCAAGTGGTTTCGTCCGTATCGACATTTTAAGTTTTTACTCTTAAAAAACTTGTTAAAAGGCAATTTTTTGTTGAGCGATAAAGCTATTCTGACCTGACGTAAAATGCAACGAGGAATCCGAATCTGCCGTGCACTCGTGGACCTTCCATTTCTTGGAGGTGACGGAGACCTCTTCCTGTTGATGGGCGATCTAAATAGGACCTATCTCGCTCAGGTGGCCTCGACTTTGCTGCAGGCTGAGAGGTCCTCTTTTTGGGTGAAGGGCTGCTATCCATGAAGGACCAGTCCCGGGTTCCTGATCTTCTATTGGATGGAGGTGAAGGAGATCTCTTGCCTGCTGTTGATGGGCGATCCAAGCACGACTAATCTCGATCAGGTGACCTGAACTTGGCTGTGGGCTGAGAGGTTCTCCCAGGTGATTTTCAAGAACCTATAAAGCCCCAATCCGACTGACTCACTGACTCACTCACTCACTGACTCACTCACCCATAGAAATGTTTGGGGTGAAGGAGTGGTCGTAGAGACTTGCGGTTTTTTCCATTCGATTCCAAATTTTATGGGAAAATTGGGAAAAATCCCAAAAGTTGAAAATTCCTCACCGTTTCCGAGAAAACCTTCTTTATCTACAAAAAAGGGGAACAAATTTCTCACCGTTTCCGAGCAAACCTACTCAATCTTCAAAAAAGGGGACCGACCGACTAAAAATTTTTATTCGCCCCATCGGTAGGTCTGGTCGAGACATTTCCGAATCTGTGCCGCAATCCGGTCTCCGTCACTGGCAACATCCTCAAAAAACGATTAAATAGGCCTAAATTCGACAAAATCCACTCAATCTTCAAAAAAGGGGACCGACCGACTAAAAATTTTTATTCGCCCCATCGGTAGGTCTGGTCGAGACATTTCCGAAACAGTGCCGCAATCGGGTCCCCGTCACTGGCAACATCCTCAAAAAACGATTAAATAGGCCTAAATTCGACAAAATCCACTCAATCTTCAAAAAAGGGGACCGACCGACTAAAAATTTTTATTCGCCCCATCGGTAGGTCTGGTCGAGACATTTCCGAAACTGTGCCGCAATCGGGTCCCCGTCACCGGCAACATCCTCAAAAACGATTAAATAGGCCTAAATTCAACAAAATCCACTCAATCTTCAAAAAAGGGAACCGACCGACTAAAATTTTTTATTCGCCCCATCGGTAGGTCTGGTCGAGACATTTCCGAAACTGTGCCGCAATCGGGTCCCCGTCACCGGCAACATCCTCAAAAACGATTAAATAGGCCTAAATTCAACAAAATCCACTCAATCTTCCAAAAAGGGGACCGACCGACTAAAAATTTTTTATTCACCCCATCGGTAGGTCTGGTCCAGACATTTCCGAAACTGTGCCGCAATCGGGTTCCCGTCACCGGCAACATCCTCAAAAACGATTAAATAGGCCTAAATTCAACAAAATCCACTCAATCTTCCAAAAAGGGGACCGACCGACTAAAAATTTTTATTCACCCCATCGGTAGGTCTGGTCCAGACATTTCCGAAACTGTGCCGCAATCGGGTTCCCGTCACCGGCAACATCCTCAAAAACGATTAAATAGGCCTAAATTCAACAAAATCCACTCAATCTTCCAAAAAGGGGACCGACCGACTAAAAATTTTTATTCACCCCATCGGTAGGTCTGGTCCAGACATTTCCGAAACTGTGCCGCAATCGGGTTCCCGTCACCGGCAACATCCTCAAAAACGATTAAATAGGCCTAAATTTATCAAAGTCCACTCAATCTTCAAAAAAGGGGACCGACCGACTAAAAAATTTTATTCGCCCCATCGGTAGGTCTGGTCGAGCGGTTTCTGGAACTGTGCCGCAATCGGGTCCTGGTCACCGGCAACATCCTAAAAAACGATTAAATAGGCCTAAATTTAACAAAGTCCACTCAATCTTCAAAAAAGGGGACCGACCGACTAATAATTTTTATTCGTCCCATCGGTAGGTCTGGTCGAGACATTTCCGAAACTGTGCCGCAATCGGGTTTTTGTCACCGGCAACATCCTCAAAAACAATTAAATAGGCCTAAATTTAACAAAGTCCACTCAATCTTCAAAAAAGGGGACCGACCGACTACAAATTTTTATTAGCCCAATCGGTAAATCAAGTCGAGACATTTCAGAAACTGTGCCACAATCGGGTCTCCGTCACCGGCAACATACTCAAAATCAATCATCAATTGTCATCAAGAACCTATAAGCCCCAAAATCCGACTGACTGACTTCCTCACTCATCAATCATCAAGAACCCATATAGCCCCAATCCGACTGACTGACTCACTCACTCATAGAAATGTTGGGGGTCAAGGAGTGGTCGTAGAGACCTGCGGATTTTTCCATTCGATTCCAAATTTAATGGGAAAATTGGGAAAAATCTCAAAAGTTGAAAATTTCTCACTGTTTCCGAGCAAAGCTACTCAATCTTCCAAAAAGGGGACCGAATGACTAAAAAATTTTATTCGCCCCATCGGTAGGTCTGGTCGAGAATTTCCGAAACTGTGCCGTAATCGGGACCCCGCCACCGGCAATTGGGCAATCATCTTCGAGAATCTATATAGCCCCAATCCGACTGACTGACTGACTCACTTACTCACTCAAAGAAATGTTTGGGGTCGAGGAGTGGTCGTAGAGACTTAAGGTTTTTTTCCTTTCACCTCTATCCTTGTCAAAGCAGTCTTCAATATTTTCCGGACCTTGTATGCACCCATTGACTGCCACAGTAGCCAATGCAATACAAGCTATCTATTTGGGCAGTAAAAGTAGCCTTATTATATGGTCAAAAGCGGTTAAATAGAGCTTTCAAAGAAGCAGGACATTTACTTCCTTAGAAAATTTGCCTTTGTTCACCACGGACTTACTGAAAATACTTCGGCACGCGCTCCACACATGCGGGGGTCTGGGGGCGGAGCCCCCAGCGAGCAGCGCGAGTATTTTTTATAAAATTTTATAAAGGTTCTTATAAACATTTGTAAATGTTTATTAAGTTTTAATTAAAATGTACAAACTTGTATTAAAATTTATAAGGGACCCTGTATAAACCTTTATAAAACCCTGTATAAACTTTTATAAAACCCTTTATAAAACTTTATACACACCTGTATAAAACTTAATACATGACCAATCGATTCATTCAACCATATACAGATTGCATACCGCTGTATATAATTATATACAGTCATGTATAAGATTTAATAAAGGTGTTTATAAAATTTTATAAAGATCTTAATAAAATGTTATGAAATTTTATACGAATGCCCTTATAAAAGCTTACTTCATCATATAAAACTCCAATGAATTTTTATAAGGACCTTTATAAAATTTAATAAAAAATAAAATCACCTGGGCTCTTCTTGGATGGAGGGCTGCTACCTATGAAGGACTAGTCCGGGGTTCCTGATCTTCCATTGCTAGCAGATGGACACCTGTCCACTGAAGAGGATCTGTCCAAGAAAGAGCTCCTTCGGGAAGGTGACCTCTGAGATGCACCTGAACGCGAGTTCTTTAAATGCTGTGGCTCAGAAGCAACTGTCTTGAAGTAGGGTGGAGGTGTCTCGTCCAGCAGCCATGAAAAGTCCGGAATTGAAGGCTCAGCCCTTGGTTCAGGCATCCATTACAAGCACATCTACTGATGGGCTGGGCATAGCTGCTCTGCAAACTGAAGTGTGTACATAGTACACTCTTATTAGAGCATACTTCCAAGTACACTCTTATTTACAGCATACATGCTAGGCACACGCTAAAATAGAGTGTGCCTGGCATGTACACGCTAAATAAGTGTGTACCTTGCAAGTACACGCTAAAATACAGTCGATTAGCCCTATCTAAAAGCATGGGCTAGTTTAAGTGTACTTTCCAGGTACACTCTTATTTAGCGTGTACATGCAATGTACACTCTATTTTAGCGTGTGCCTAGCAAGTATGCTGTAAATAAGAGTGTACTTAGAAGTATGCTCCAGTAAGAGTGTACTATGTACACACTTCAGTTTGCAGAGTGGGCTCGGCAAAGCGGTCAGGACTTGCTATGAAAGAGGCTGAGCGTGAAAACCACAAACAAAGGGTACCGTACACTGTGGCAAAAAGGTACGGAAAATTCTGTTAATTTTTTTGCCAGGATTCTCCGTAGCCCTCTTATCAATATTCTCCGTAGGCTCTTACAGTATTCTCCGTAGGGCCGTACAGTATTCTCTGTAAGTCCGCACAGTCTTCTCCGTAGGACCTGGAAGACTGTATAGTCCTACGGAGATCACTGTAAGAGCCTACGGAGAATATTGATAACGGGGCTACGGAGAATTAACACAAGCTGTGTACAGAATTTTCCGTAGCTTTTTGCCACAGTGTAAACCGGGGTAACTTGTGACAGCAAGGGTAACTTGAGACACTACTGCTTTTCTACCTTTATGGAGCTGCCTCATAGCAGGGGTCGGTAACACCATAAAGCGGCAGTGAGGCGAAGCTCTCGCTCCGATCTTGCTCCGTGCAGGTGTCACGGACTTCGTCGAGATTATTCAAACTAGGCCATTGCTCGCAAATAGCTTTGCACATATCGAAAGAGCATCACATAAAGGGTGCATTAAACTCATTGGCAATCCCTTAACTGAGCGATTCTCACGTTTCGGGGTAGTTTCGTTTCTTCTGACTCCTGTGCCCAAACGAGCGCAGATATCGACATGGGGTTTGTTTCTGATGTTAGGGAGGGCCATTGCCCACTAAACGCACACATTTCGAAAAGTTCACGTTCGTTGGTTTGGTCTACGTAGCGTTTGGAATACCCTAAATGTAACTTCCGTGATTGTCCAAAGAGAACATACTCGAACTTTCCGCCCCCAGTGTGGTGGTGTGGTTCGAAAATGCTGCCAACTGTCGATGGGGATTCGAAGCTTGGCATGTCTCTAGCTAATTTCGACCGAAGACCAATACGCCAGACTTCTTTCAAAGGTACTTATGCTGCAACGAAAAATGTCCTCCGTATATTCAATTTCACTACACAAATTACGAAAAGGCAGCTGTGGACTTCTCCCCAAGCCAAACTTTAAACTTTCCATGACACAAGCCATCAAAGTGGAGTCCCTGAGATATAATTGCATGGGTCGCGGAAATCTAAGATGCTGTACACGGTCTCAATGCGGGCTAGAGCATTATAAAATGGCGTGTATCATCAATTACCTGTAACTTCCGTGGCACCCTTTACCCAATGTTGCAGCAGCACTAGGTGAAAAAATTTTCCGCTTAAATGTCGGGCTTAGAGTATCATTTGACCCTGGAACGACTTTTAAGCCACAGCAAGCCCGAGTCAGCCGTTAAAGCCGATTTTCACACTTTGTAACTTCCGTGATAACGTAATTTCCGTGATCAAAACACCCACTAAAACGTATGGGAATACCTTATGGCTCATGTTTTTAGGAAGGTAGTACAAGGTCTTTACTATAAATACCATTGCCATAACTCTAGTATCATCCAGGACCCCAAGAATCAGAAAAACTTAATTGGATATTTCTCACTTTCGGCAAATCAGAGACGCCAAAACTACCCCGAAACGTGAGAATCGCTCAACTGCTACTTCAGCCCTAAAAAAATCAAAGTGAAAACACCGAAAAATACAACAAGGTAGGTTTACGCCAGACCGCGTCTTGTAACAGGCTTCGCGATGTCTCGCGGCCTGTTCCTCCAATCCGCGCCAGGCGTACCTACCTTGGCCTGCGGCGCGAGCCTGCCTTCCGCAGGAATTGGCTTGTTCATCGCCCGTTACCTCCTACTTCTTTCATGCTAGGGGGCCCCTTCATTCTGGATACAGTTGCTTCATCTACAGATAACACGATCTTGATTCTTGTAACTTTTTAACTTGTCGAGGCTAGGGGTAGGGTGGTCCACTTTTTTTTTAAGTTTCAAAAATTGAGGAGCGCCGTCCAGATTCTGAAAGAAGGTGTAAAATCGTGAATTTTGATACAAGTATGATAAGATTTGGACCATTCTTAGGGGTCCATCAACGCGCCTGAACTTTAAAGAAAAGTTGAAAATGTAGCGGTATACTAAAATCGATGCTGTTACGAGAGTCTTTGTCCGATTTTCGATTGCAAAACGGCGATCTTTTCAGAAAAGTGCGCTCTACTTGATCATGTACATAAAATGACGATCCGACGCATGGCCTATTTTCCAGGGGCGTACAATCCCGTTTTTAGCCTCTAAATCCAACATGTTCTTGCGTTTTGAAGGTGTTTGAGTCGTCCGATCGAATTTTTTGGGTCACCATTCGACGCGCCTGATCAAAACCTTTCGAAAAATGTCTCAGGCGTCAAAATCGGTTGGTTTGCCTACTGTACAGGAGCAAAAAACCACTGAAATTCGCTTAAAAATTGCTTTTTCGGGATTCGAAATATCCTGTTTGGCATTGGGTCGGATTTCTTGTGGTGCCATTTGACGTACCCGGTCAAAAACATTCGATTACCGTTTCGAGCGCTTGAATCCAGAGGGTCGCGTATCCTACAGACGAAGTTTTCGACATTCGACATTTTTTGCTTGTAGGGTCGGCAATCCACCGGATTTGTACACCCAGGACGGTAATTGGAAGTTTTTGACCAGGCGCGACAAATGGCACCACAAGAAATCCGACCCAATGCCAAACAGGATATTTCGTATCCCGAAAAAGCAATTTTTAAGCGAATTTCAGTGGTTTTTTGCTCCTGTACAGTAGGCAAACCAACCGACTTTGACGCCTGAGCCATTTTTGAAAGGTTTTGATCAGGCGCGTCGAATGGTGACCCAAAAAATCCGATCGGACGACTCAAACACCTTCAAAACGCAAGAACATGTTGGATTTAGAGGCTAAAAACGGGATTGTACGCCCCTGGAAAATAGGCAATGCGTCGGATCGTCATTTTATGTACATCATCAAGTAGAGCGCACTTTTCTGAAAAGATCGCCGTTTTGCAATCGAAAATCGGACAAAGACTCTCGTAACAGCATCGATTTTAGTATACCGCTACATTTTCAACTTTTCTTTAAAGTTCAGGCGCGTTGATGGACCCCTAAGGATGGTCCAAATCTTATCATATTTGTATCAAAATTCATGATTTTACACCTACTTTCAGAATATGAACGGCGCTCCTCAATTTTTGAAACTTTTAAAAAAAGTGGACCACCCTAGCTAGGGGGCTTCGCCCCCCAGACCCTTCTTTCTTCAAGACAGAAAAGTCGATTTTTTGCCGTTTTCAGGTGTTTTTCGGCTATAAAAACTGAACCAGTTGACCTAGTATAGTAAAATTTCGCCTGTGCCGAGCCAAGGACATGCCCAAAAGGTGTGCAAAATCTCACCGAGATCAGCCGAGCCGTTCAGGAGTAGTGCGGACACACAGACAGACAGAAAAAACTTTTCGACCCCACTGGAGTAACAGGCTTCGCTATCGCTCAGCCAACAAAATATTCTACCATTTTCAAATTTAATCATCTCATTAAATGAAATTCATGCTAATTGCAAACCCTGTTTGCGATCTTTGTTCTTTATGAAAACCCATCTCCTACTTGAAAAATCGTGTAAATAGGAAAGTCTGTGGTTAACCAAAAAAGGAACGTAATTTCATATGAATTTTACATAGTTTTGTTAACATTTAACATACTTAATCACTGTCTTCACTGTTGTCCGTGCCATCATCTTCTTCCTCTTGCTCCTCTCCGCCTATTTCTTCTTCAGACTCCTTCGGTTGTCTTCTTGGTCGACGGCAATTAAGTCCCCGTCTCTGCACAAAACAAATAGCACAAGGTTTCGTGTTTAACAATCATCACGGAAAATGAGGTTAACTTTGTGTTTTGTTTCTGACTGCAGGCTTTTATTTACCCCATCGCGGTTTCCAGGAAGGAAACGTAGTCTGCATGAGGATCAAAGATGACGACGTCACTGCGTCCTATGTAGCCCGTCATTCGCGCCACCGTCTGATTCAGGGCCGACGTGGTCAGTTCAAAGGCCTTGCCACTCATGAGGGGCCGCAGCCGAGACAGCAGTACGGAGAACGCAGTCTCGTCCATCACCCGAGGCCCTGAAGTCGATACGTGACGGCCCGAGACTGTGCACCCTTCATGCCTCGGATCGCGTCCTCCACCTCTGCTGCATGCTCTGAGAAGCTCCACACAAAAAAAACCACTTGGTCGGCGACATCCTAGGAGCGGGCGCTTGTGGTGTTTTATCGGTTCCTTGTATGTATACGAACTGCCGAAAAGACACTTGGACGAAGTCCGACACCCCCTGTGGATTTGGTAAGGGTCTAAACACCCCAAAAACAGCTTTTTTCGAGGGTTTGGGACTAGATGGGTTCTCGCAAACCGAGATCCAAAAAAGTACCCAAATGGGTCTTAGATACTCAAAAAAATGTGCTCTTTCGAATGCCGTGTCGAACGAGGCTCTACGACGTCGGGTTTGGATGCTACGGGCTCTCAAAGTTGCTCAATTTCACTTTTGTCTTTTTGTCTTTTTCTCCAAGTTTGTCCTCGAACAAAGTTTTGAGGCACCATGTTCAAAAGGCGTTTCAAGAGGTGCTGATCAAAAGTAGATAGCTAAAAAAATTATTTTTTCTGGACCCAAAACCACCTAAGCCGAGTGGTAAAATGACCCAAAACATAAATTGTTCACAGTTCCTCTAATGATTGCCTGACATGGCTGAAATTTTGTGGGGGTGTTTACCTATGGGTAGGCACCATTTAAGACAAAGAGGAGCGAAATCGCCGATGGTCTACTTCAAACGGCCCTGATATGCTCAAATCTTCAGTAAAAATAGTGAAATTGAGCAACTTTGAGAGCCCGTAGCATCCAAACCCGACGTCGTAGAGCCTCGTTCGACACGGCATTCGAAAGAGCACATTTTTTTGAGTATCTAAGACCCATTTGGGTACTTTTTTGGATCTCGGTTTGCGAGAACCCATCTAGTCCCAAACCCTCGAAAAAAGCTGTTTTTGGGGTGTTTAGACCCTTACCAAATCCACAGGGGGTGTCGGACTTCGTCCAAGTGTCTTTTCGGCAGTTCGTATACATACAAGGAACCGATAAAACACCACAAGCGCCCGCTCCTAGTGGTTTTTTTGTCTGGAGCTTCTCTCTGTGTTGAGGTGGTCGGTGAGGCCATCGCGCTGCCTCGCCAACTCGACGCAGTGCGGGCACTTGAAAGCCAGACTCCTCCGTCCGGGACTCATACTAACAAGGCAAGTGTAGAAGACGTGAAGGCACAAAATGGCCAGGTGGACCGAAATCGATGGGCCGAGTAGAAAGCTGGCTATTGATGACACGGAATGTTACACACAAACCTGCCACATGCCGGATTCTTACCTTTGATGGTCCAGCCAGCCGGAATGGAGCCCTCCAGCGAAAATCCGCCCGCCGCGCCGGAAAGAGGAAACCGTGCTGCTCATTCTGGGGGTTGAGCCGAACTTTTCTCGCAACAGGTTCGGCTAGACCGTCCCTTATTTTTTCAAATTGAACCGAGGCAAAAGTTCGTGGTGCCAAATTGTTCCATTTGGTGAGAAAACACCTCTGCCAAAGTTTGGTGGTGCTACGAAATCGCATGGCCGAGCCTGAGGGGCCTAAGTGCAAATTTTAAAAATCGGCCGATTCCAGAATTTGAAAGTTGTCTTCCAAGTAAACACGTCATTTTGATGCCCGTAGGGCGAAAATTTCAAGCGTCTTGCCGTATCTTGAACCGTTATGGCCGAAACGGCGCTCTGAACGCGCTCCGCCACCGCGCGGATCGCCGATCTGGACCCAACTACGACGCTTTTGGGCTGAACCGAGCCGCCCCGGAGGGCAGTGGATCGCTGCGTCGCTGTCAGCACCTTCCCTAAACATGTATCTGAACTATCTCTGAAAATTCCAATGTGGTTAGTGGGATTACTCAACAGGAAAATGCTGAAATATGCCCTCAAAGTGTCAAATTTAGCCATTTTAGCATTTTTCGCGTGTTTTGGTGTAAAATTTGGTCTTTACCACATCTGTATTGAAATCTAACCTACCAATTACTATGCAATTAGTCAAACACATGTTTTGAGAAGGTGCTGACAGCGACGCAGCGATCCACTGCCCTCCGGGGCGGCTCGGTGCAGCCCAAAAGCGTCGTAGTTGGGTCCAGATCGGCGATCCGCGCGGTGGCGGAGCGCGTTCAGAGCGCCGTTCCGGCCATAACGGTTCGAGCTACGGCAAAACGCTTGAAATTTTTGCCCTACGGGCATCAAAATGACGTGTTTACTTAGAAGACAACTTTCAAATTCCGAAATCAGCCGATTTTTGAAATTTGCACTTAGGCCCCTCAGGCTCGGCCATGCGATATCGTAGCGCCACCAAACTTTGGCAGAGGTGTTTTCTCACCAAATGGAACAATTTGGCACCACGAACTTTTGCCTCGGTTCAATTTGAAAAAATAAGGGACGGTCTAAGGTTCGGCGCTGAGGCGTGAAACTTTGATGATTTTTGAAAGCCAGTACACGGTGGGTTTTTTTCATCCAATAAAGCAGGAGGTGTGAGTCACTGGAGTAAATTGCTGTCAAAGGGTGTCATAAATGATTGCCAACGGAACAAAAGCCTGTTCGTGGATTTGCTCTCCGACAAACAGTTCAGGAGATTTTTGCCCTGGAACACGGACTTTTTGGACAATGGACAGCATGGAAGTAACATTTTGACCAGCTTTAGCCTGTTTTGACAGGGAAATGCTTGAACTGCTTGCCCGGTTAGTGTGTGGGATAGTAGGGGAGATGAAGCCCAGTCGTAGGAATCAAACCGCAGGTCGATACGTTGAAAAACAAGAAAACTGTGGCCCAAAGACTCAAAAGGACCCACAATTTTGGCAACGTCCATAGGCGGAGAGGGGTAGAACTACGCATGAAGCCGAGCGTAGTTCTCCTACGCTTGAAGAAAGGCTTAAAAGTACGCGTGAGTTCTACCAGTGAATGTGTTACCATTTTTATTAGTTTGTATCTCTGCACTTGCATTTTTGTATTCTTGTATTTTTGGCCCGCCCTTCTATTCAAAAAATAGGGGGAGGGCCTATGCATTTGCCTTTGTGTCTGTGTGTTGTTGTTGTTGTTGTTGGCGTCTGTGTACAAGGAAGGAGTTGAGCTAGAGTAACCAGATTTGGAGGGTATTTCAGGAGTACCGTCCAAACAAATAATCCGGTGGTGCAAATCCCGTCCGGGTCGCACAAGGGCTGCTGCAGGTGCATCATGGTTTACATGAGCGGGAGGGGGATTTCCGCCATTATTGGTGCTAGCAGGGCACATAGGGGTATTTTTGGAATCGGGGCGACGAGACAAGATGAATGGACCCGGTCCCGACCCCATCGGCCACTTTTACAAGTTGGCCAGATCAGGATCTTCAAAAAAAGGGGGTCGACCGGGGTAGCTATCGCTACACCGACCCCTGTTTTGACTCACCCCGGCTTTTTTTCACCGACCCCTTGAAAATATCTTTTTTTTTGACCGACCCCTTCAAACACCAAATTATGCCGTTTTTATTACACCGACCCCGCATTTGACCGACCCCGCATTTGACCGACCCCGCATTTCATCGAAGCCAAATTTCACCGACCCCTAAAATAAGCGTCAAAAATGTCCCTTCTCGGGGACCACCCAGCGTGGCTGTGTCAGCCTCAACCAGCGTGGCTGTGTCAGCCTCAACCAGCGTGGCTGTCTCAGCCTCAAACAGCGTGGCTGTCTCAGCCTCAACCAGCGTGGCTGTGTCTGCCTCAAACAGCGTGGCTGTCTCAGCCTCAACCAGCGTGGCTGTGTCAGCCTCAAACAGCGTGGCTGTCTCAGCCTCAACCAGCGTGGCTGTGTCAGCCTCAACCAGCGTGGCTGTCTCAGCCCCAACCAGCGTGGCTGTCTCAGCCCCAACCAGCGTGGCTGTCTCAGCCTCAACCAGCGTGGCTGTGTCAGCCTCAAACAGCGTGGCTGTGTCAGCCTCAAACAGCGTGGCTGTCTCAGCCTCAACCAGCGTGGCTGTGTCAGCCTCAAACAGCGTGGCTGCCTCAGCCCCAACCAGCGTGGCTGTGTCAGCCTCAAACAGCGTGGCTGTCTCAGCCTCAACCAGCGTGGCTGTGTCAGCCTCAACCAGCGTGGCTGTGTCAGCCTCAACGCGTGTCTGTGTCAGCCTCAACAGCGTGGCTGTCTCAGCCTTAACAGCGTGGCTGTCTCAGCCTCAACCAGCGTGGCTGTTCAGCCTCAACCAGCGTGGCTGTCTCAGCCTCAACCAGCGTGGCTGTGTCAGCCTCAAACAGCGTGGCTGTCTCAGCCTCAAACAGCGTGGCTGTGTCAGCCTCAAACAGCGTGGCTGTCTCAGCCTCAACCAGCGTGGCTGTCTCAGTCTCAACCAGCGTGGCTGTCTCAGCCTCAACCAGCGTGGCTGTCTCAGCCTCAACCAGCGTGGCTGTCTCGGCCTCAACTAGCGTGGCTGTCTCAGCCTCAACCAGCGTGGCTGTCTCAGCCTCAACCAGCGTGGCTGTGTCAGCCTCAAACAGCGTGGCTGTCTCAGCCTCAACCAGCGTGGCTGTCTCAGCCTCAACCAGCGTGGCTGTCTCAGCCTCAACCAGCGTGGCTGTGTCAGCCTCAAACAGCGTGGCTGTCTCAGCCTCAACCAGCGTGGCTGTCGCAGCCTCTACCAGCGTGGCTTTCTCAGCCTCAACCAGCGTGGCGGTCTCAGTCTCAACCAGCGTGGCTGTCTCAGTCTCAACCAGCGTGGCTGTCTCAGCCTCAACCAGCGTGGCTGTCTCAGCCTCAAACAGCGTGGCTGTCTCAGCCTCAACCAGCGTGGCTGTGTCAGCCTCCACCAGCGTGGCTGTCTCAGCCTCAACCAGCGTGGCTGTGTCAGCCTCAACCAGCGTGGCTGTCTCAGCCTCAACCAGCGTGGCTGTCTCAGCCTCAACCAGCGTGGCTCTGTCGGCCTCAACCAGCGTGGCTGTCTCAGCCTCAACCAGCGTGGCTGTTTCAGCCTCAACCAGCGTGGCTGTGTCAGCCTCAACCAGCGTGGCTGTCTCAGCCTTAACCAGCGTGGCTGTCTCAGCCTCAACCAGCGTGGCTGTCTCGGCCTCAAACAGCGTGGCTGTGTCAGCCTCAAACAGCGTGGCTGTCTCAGCCTTAACCAGCGTGGCTGTCTCAGCCTCAACCAGCGTGGCTGTCTCAGCCTCAACCAGCGTGGCTGTGTCAGCCTCAACCAGCGTGGCTGTCTCAGCCTCACCCAGCGTGGCTGTGTCAGCCTCAACCAGAAAGATATGTTTTTATACCCCCTTTCTTCGTTTGTGGCTGAAGCGGCTGTGAACCCCCCGAGCGCCGGCCGTGGCCGGCCGCCTTATGCCGCTCTGTCTCTCTTGCACCTGCACCCCGGGAGTGCGACAGAGAGGGAGGGCGATGACCCTTTCTGGTTGAGGCTGACACAGCCACGCTGGTCGAGGCTGAGACAGCCACGCTGTTTGGGGCTGAGAAAGCCACGCTGTTTTAGGCTGAGACAGCCACGCTGTTTGGGGCTGAGACAGCCACGCTGTTTTAGGCTGAGACAGCCACGCTGGTTAAGGCTGAGACAGCCACGCTGTTTGAGGCTGAGACAGCCACGCTGGTTGGGGCTGAGACAGCAACGCTGGTTGAGGCTGAGACAGCCACGCTGGTTGAGGCTGAGACAGCCACGCTGTTTGGGGCTGAGACAGCCACGCTGGTCGAGGCTGAGACAGCCACGCTGTTTGGGGCTGAGACAGCCACGCTGTTTTAGGCTGAGACAGCCACGCTGGTTAAGGCTGAGACAGCCACGCTGTTTGAGGCTGAGACAGCCACGCTGGTTGAGGCTGAGACAGCCACGCTGGTTGGGGCTGAGACAGCAACGCTGGTTGAGGCTGAGACAGCCACGCTGGTTGAGGCTGAGACAGCCACGCTGTTTGAGGCTGAGACAGCCACGCTGTTTGAGGCTGAGACAGCCACGCTGGTTGAGGCTGACTCAGCCACGCTGGTTGAGGCTGAGGCAGCCACGCTGTTTGAGGCTGACACAGCCACGCTGGTTGAGGCTGAGACAGCCACGCTGTTTAAGGCTGAGACAGCCACGCTGTTTGAGGCTGAGACAGCCACGCTGTTTGAGGCTGAGACAGCCACGCTGTTTGAGGCTGACACAGCCACGCTGGTTGAGGCTGAGGCAGCCACGCTGTTTGAGGCTGACACAGCCACGCTGGTTGAGGCTGAGGCAGCCACGCTGTTTGAGGCTGACACAGCCACGCTGGTTGAGGCTGCGACAGCCACGCTGTTTGAGGCTGACACAGCCACGCTGGTTGAGGCTGAGACAGCCACGCTGGTTCGGGCTGAGACAGCCACGCTGGTTGGGGCTGAGACAGCCACGCTGGTTGAGGCTGACACAGCCACGCTGGTTGAGGCTGACACAGCCACGCTGGTTGAGGCTGACACAGCCACGCTGGTTGAGGCTGAGACAGCCACGCTGGTTGAGGCTGAGACAGCCACGCTGTTTGAGGCAGACACAGCCACGCTGGTTGAGGCTGACACAGCCACGCTGGTTGAGGCTGAGACAGCCACGCTGGTTGAGGCTGAGACAGCCACGCTGGTTGAGGCTGACACAGCCACGCTGGGTGGTCCCCGAGAAGGGACATTTTTGACGCTTATTTTAGGGGTCGGTGAAATTTGGCTTCGATGAAATGCGGGGTCGGTCAAATGCGGGGTCGGTCAAATGCGGGGTCGGTCAAATGCGGGGTCGGTGTAACAAAAACGGTATAATTTGGTGTTTGAAGAGTCGGTCAAAAAAAAGATATTTTCAAGGGGTCGGTGAAAAAAAAAGCCGGGGTAGGTCAAAACAGGGGTCGGTGTAGCGATGCACTCCGGTCGACCGACTAAAAAAATTTATTGCAGATTTCGATTGGTCTCAGCAAGACCTTTTCGACGAGGGGTCGGAAAGGGGGTCCAGGAGCCCGACTTCGTCTATTAGTCACATCAGGATCTTGAAAAAAGGGGGTCGACCGACTGAAAATTTTTACTTAAGTTTTGGATAGGTCTTGGCAAGACCTCTTCAACGAGGGGTCGGAAGGGGGGTCCAGGAGCCCGCCTTCATGAGTTATGGGAATAACAGGAAAAGAAGCGATATACATCGGCAACTTTGGCCCGTCCCGTACATTAACAAATGTGCGAATTTCGCATTTGTTCAACCCTGACGGGTTTGAACCTGAGTCTGGGGTCAAAATAGATGTTATTTTCGTCATCAGCGCCCTCATAAACATTAGAAACAATGCAAAAACTCGAAGAAAAAGAATGTTCAAAATATACCCCACTGGGATTTGAACCCGGGTCCAAACTTCTCCGATTCGCTTGAAACTGGCACCGTTGGTTTTGTCTCGTCGCCCCGATTCCAAAAATACCCCTACATGCCCCCCCTAGCTGTATCCGTTGCCGAAATCCTCCTTGACCCCATGTAGACCATGATGCCCCTGCAGCAGCGCCCCCGGGGCTCGGATCGGATTTGCTGCCACCGGGTGGTTCTTAGGGTCACCCAAGGAGGCTGCATACCAAATTTGGTCAAGATCGGACCACGGGAAGTCCTCGGACGGACGAACGAACGGACGAACGAACGGACGCACAGCATGCATCATACTATATGCCCGTCCCACAGTGGTCTGGGACACCGATTTAGGCGGACATAATTCAATACTCCGGTAATACTGAAACAAAACTAATGAAACTGCTGGAGGTCAAGTTTTACGGGTCGCTGAATCCGATTCTGTAAAAATTTCGAACCAGGGGCGGCTCAGTTTTACAGAGAAAGGGGGTATTTTTTTATTTTCAAGATATGGCCTTCAAAAGTACAGCTCCTTGGTTTTAAGGGCCGCTGAGTCTGATTCTGTAGAAAGTTTGGACCAGGGGCGGCTCAGTTTTCCAGAAAAGGGGGTATTTTTTTGTTTTTTAAGATATCCCTTACAATAGCGAAGAGTTCCGAAACCTAGCCAAGGACTATTCCAAACTTGTCCACCAGCCCCGGACAGTTCCGCTTTCCCTCTGGTTAGGCCCGAATAGAGTCCGGGCCGAATCGGAGTCCGGACCGGACAGTTCCGTTTCTTGGTTTCTGAACCACTCAAAGTCAAGGACTGTCCGAAAGAGTCCTGCCTAGGTGCAGCTGGCCCGGGCCCGGGCCGAGTCGGGGCGCCCGGACGTCCCGGCAACTGGGTACGCGGAAAACGCCGCTCGCCGGCGTGCCGAAGCAAGCCGAAGGCCCGAAGGGTCGCCGAGGTTACCTGGCGGACGCGGCCAGAGATGCAGTTTTCGCCAGTTTTCGGCGCGCTGTTGAGCGAGTCACATCGCACAGCAGCGCATCTGTGATCAGTGAACATAGAGGAACGCGCACAAGTCACATCTACTTTCCACTCGTTACTTTCTCGGAGCGATGTTCAGGCGATTCGCGACTGTTCTAGAAGTAATTTTTGGTGAGGTGTCGTGTACGGCGTTTTCCTAAACATTGATCGAATTTGAGTGCGTTGCTGTACTAAGTGTCCCAAACAAACAACTATCCGCTGGCTGCTGGCTACCGCAAGTGTGTGTGTCTCTCAAACTTGAAGGACGGGCGGTGAGAGGGTGGGAGGTGTATTATTTTATTCGCCTCTCCTCTTTCACCCTCGTCCCCAAGTGTTCCCATCATTTGCAAACAGCTTCAACGAGTTCGCTTGTGCAGGCATGTACTTGCAGGTATGCTACAGTTAGTGCATGATCAAAATTTGTGTGTAATATTCCACTGGAGGCTGTAAATCGCGTCCCTTGCCGTGTCTGACCGGCCACCGTGCCCCGAGCCGAGTCGAGCCGAGCCGCCACGGCAGTGGTGGCCGCCCAGCCGAGCCAGGTAGGGTGAGCCCAGCCGGCGCTAGGGCGCGCTCCCGCGGAAAATCCCCGGCCGGCCGGCCGGCCGAAGCAACCTGCGTCCGAAGGGAAAGGGGAAGGGGGAAAGGGAGGGGCGAGGGGCAGCAGGCTGGTGCATTTGTTCGGACTGTCCGTTTTTCGACTAGCGTTGGTACTCAGGACAAGTCCGGAATCTTTCTGACTTTGGTCTTTTTCAATGTTTTTGGGAACTGTCCGAGGGCGGATTTAGGAACTGTCCCGGTCCGACTTTTGGAGCCGTTTCGGACGGTCCGCAAACGGTTGTTTTTGGCTGCTTTTCGGACTCCAACATTTTCGTACGGGATGGCCTTCAAAAGTACAGCTCCTGGGTTTTGAGGGCCGCTGAGTCTGATATTCTGTAAAAATTTTGGACCAGAGGCGGTTCGTTTTCCAGAAAAGGGAAATAAAACTCCAAAAATACCCCCCTTTTTGGAAAACTAAGCCTCCTGTTATCCAAAATGTTTACAGAATCAGACTCAGCGGCATTCAAAACCCAATTACTGTACTTTTTAAGGCCATATCTTGAAAAACAAAAGAAATACCCCCTTTTCTGAAAAACTGAGCCGCCCCTGGTCCGAAATTTTTACAGAATCAGACTCAGCGGTCCTCAAAACCCTTCCACTGTTCTTTTGAAGGCCAGATCTTGAAAACAAAAGCTACCCCCCTTTTCTGGAAAACTGAGCCGCCCCTGGTTCAAAATTTTTACAGAATCGGATTCAGCGACCCGTAAAACCTGACGTTCAGCAGTTTGATTATTTTTGTCTGAGTATTACCGGAGTATTGTATTATGTCCGTCTGTGCGCCGAGCGCGCGTGTGCCGGCCGGTGTCGCTCATTGTGCGTTCCGTGGTTGCGTTGGACCGTGCAGAAATTAGAGTAGCAGATATTAGCAGATGGTTCTTTCTGCATCGATTTCCTTAATATATTGCTGACATTTAAGACCAGAAATGAAAATGAATGAAGCCGAATGAAACTTTCTAGAAATGTTTGAATTTCACCGTTTGCTCAACACTTTCTTCGCGAGTCGATAGCAAAACGAAAAATTGGTCGAATCCCAAAAGGGAGTAATCAAATGTATTCGCCAAAGAACGCTCTTTCACGCTATATCTTCAGAAATTAGCTGTGACCAAAACTCAATTTTACAGAACTTAATTTGTGGACAACTTTTTCAAGTGAAAATTAGCGTTGGCGCATTCATTAAGTTTGAGACCCCGTGTGTGAAAAATAAGGTGACCCCTTGATCCAAAAGAGTTGTTTTGAACTCTCCCAAACATTATGCTAACGGTTTGTGCCGATATATTTGATATTTAACAGATTATAGAAATGCCTATTTTGTCCGCCTAAATCGGTCACCCAGACCACTGTGCGTCCCCCCGTCATTTTTTTACAAAAAATAAACGGGACGGGCCAAAAAGTGCGACGGACTCGTTTTGCGCTCCTGCTGTGCCTCTATTGCAAGGAGTTGCAGTAGCATGGCTAATATGGGTATTTTCGGAATGAGGGCGAAGAGACAAATGAAATGGGCATATTCTAAGGACAGTTGGAGTAAAAAGTGTAAGGACTATTGCATATTGTGAACAGAAGGGCGGGCCTAAGTCACGATGGTACATCGATAACTTTGCTTTACCCGCTCACGGGGTGTGTGATGCGAGCGGGCCGAAGGCCCGGGCCTTCGACTGGCCAAGTTGGGTCTGATGCGAGGGCCGAAGGCCCGAGAAAAGGCCGCCGGCAGGCCAAGCTGGGCCGGCCCCCTGTCGAACCGAGTTGCCGGCGCAGCGAAGCGGAGCTGGCAACTCGGTTCGACGGAAGGGCGGGCCCTAGCTTGTTGTATATCTGTAAGTCATTGCCGCCTTGATCACAACTCAATCTCTACGTCTGAGCAGGGCCTGCCCGTACACACGTTTTTGGTGAAATAAATTGTAAATGTTCCTTTGCGTGGAGTCTATCGCTTGTTTTTTCGCTTTCAACTGCCTTGAAATTTTCAAATCATTATGAAGAAAAAGTAAAATATCAATACTCAAGTTTCTTTCAAAAACAAAAATTCTTAGCCTTTACAGTTCAATTCAGCAGTGCATCAACCTTCTTTAAACAATTTTACCATTAGAATGTTGGGGGAAACTTTTAATTTGCACACATCATATCTCGCTCAATGTTTTAAAGTAATTTGATGTGGACATGTATTGGTAACAGACCTTACACAAATTTTATCTGCTCAAATAATGCTAAAAGTTGGCAAAAGAAGACATGAAATTTTATTCAGGCCCGGGCGTAGGCAGTCGCCGCTAGGGCGACGAGAACGAACAGAGCACGAACCATGTTGCTGCGGTGTCGACGGAGAGCTGACTGTGAAGTGGATGGCACCTGCTATATTTGAAGAGATCGGACCAGGTACTCCGCTGTTTGACCAGGTTTATCGGACCTGGTTGTGTTGTAGATTACTCTCACTTAATGTCAACAAGCCATCATTTGCTGTATGCTGATAGCAATCTACTTCACTTTAGAAATCGCCCAGTCTCATTCTGGTCCTGACTAGGCTCTTTTTGTAACTAAACTTTGAGGCTGTCTATTGCGCAACTTACGTTGTGCGAGGTATCCCTGTTTGTGCCCATCAAAGCGGGACAGTACACTCAAAATATGACATGCCCTCAAACTGTGTGCCTTTTAAGCCTACCCTAGTTTTTAGGGCGCCAAATGGCGCCTACTTTCGGGGCCTAAATTATTCAGCAACCGGCCTCCTCCCATGATAGGCAATGAACTCTGTAAAAAAGTTCTTGTCAAATGACGGACAAAATAGTGTTACTTTTTTTGGCACAAACAGTATGTAATTTTTGATTCTGCTTTTTTGGCCCGTTCCGTTCATTTTTTTGGCCCGTCCCGTTTAATTTTTTGTAAAAAAATTACGGAGGGACGGGCATGGGTGATTCCGTGCGTAGAGGGTCATTTTGGATGTACCAAATGTTTTTTTAAAAGTTCAACTTGAGGGGCTAAATTTGGTGTAGATGGCATACATAGTACCCCACAGTACCCCTCTGAGCGTGGCAGCGCTACAAGTTGACTTTTAATTTCACCCCCTATGAAATACGGCGGAATTTACAGAAATAATGACGGAATTTACAGATTACGGAATTTACAAAGCGAAATGTTTAGTCTCCTGACCCGCTGGGTTGCAAGATAGGTAGAAACTGTTGACGGTGTCACTTTGAGCATCCAAAATAGCGTTTTTCAGCGAAGGTTGTGGGAACTTTCTCCCTTAGATGGAGGAGCTACGGCCCGAAACGGAATTTACATCTATTTTTACACCCTTACCGTTTTGAACAATTCTGACGGCCTGGAAGCGTCGTTACACCGCCCCAGGTCCCGCGGGCACAGGCTTCTGGAAGCGTTTTTTATGTTCTTTCGGTCCCAAGTGGTCGTAACGTTCTAAAACGAAAAGGAACCCCAGTAGACCGTCAGTTGTGAAAGCAACATAGGTCACATGGTCACACGGTGGACATTTTCTCATAGGCTGTTTCGGGTTCAACAAGTGATGATACAAAGGTCACCTTCCGTAATTTGGTGAAGAATAAGTCAGGGAAGAGAGTGAAATAGCCAGTTTTCTTTTGATGTGGCTGAGTCATATACTACAGCATGGCAATGTTGTCATTTAGGTGTTGGTGACCATGACGGAACTTACAAGACGACACTTTAGCAGCTTACAAAACCTAGAAAAACAGAAGTTAGATTGACTTATCCACATGAGGACATGGTCTTCGTTTAGTTAAACAAATTTGAATTGCCCAAGCTACCAAATCACCCTCAGTTCAGGCGCAAGGCCCCGGTGACCTGAAATGACCCCCTTCGCACGGAATCACCCGCATATAGTATGATCCGGTATGATCCCTGCTGTGCGTCCGCCCGGCCGTTCGTCCGTCCGATGACTTCCCGTGGTCCGATCTTGACCAAATTTGGTATGCAGCCTCCTTGGGTGACCCTCAGAACCGCCCGGTGGCAGCAAATCCGATCCGAGCCCCGGGGGCGCTGCGCTGCTGCAGGTGCATCATGGTCTACATGGGGTCATGGAAGATCTCGGCAACGGATACAGCTAGGAGGGCATGTAGGGGTATTTTTGGAATCGGGGCGACGGGAGAAAACCAATGGTGCCAGTTTCGAGTGAATCGGAGAAGTTCGGACCCGGGTTCAAATCCCAGCGGGGTATTTTTAAATATTCTTTTTATTTGAGTTTTTGCATTGTTTCTGATGTTTTTGAGGGTGCTGATGACGAAAACGACATTTATTTTAACCCCAGACTCAGGTTTAATTCCCGTCAGGGTCAAACATAGGTGAAATTCGTACGTTTCTTAATGAACGGGACGGGCCAAAGTTGCCGATGTATATCGCTACTTTTCCTGTTATTTGTAAAAAAATGACGGAGGTGCGGGCATATAGTATGATGCATGCTGTGCGTCCGTCCGTTCGTTCGTCCGAGGACTTCCCGTGGTCCGATCTTGACCAAATTTGGTACGCAGCCTCCTTGGGTGACCCTAAGAACCGCCCGGTGGCAGCAAATCCGATCCGAGCTCCGGGGGCGCTGCTGCAGGTTTATCATGGTCTACATGGGGTCGAGGAGGATTTCGGCAACGGATTCAGCTAGCAGGGCATGTAGGGGTATTTTTGGAATCGGGGCGACGAGACAAAACCAACGGTGCCAGTTTCAAGCGAATCGGAGAAGTTTGGACCCGGGTTCAAATCCTAGTGGGGTATATTTTGAACATTCTTTTTATTCGAGTTTCTGCATTGTTTCTGATTTTTTGAGGGCGCTGATGACGAAAATAACATCTATTTTGACCCCAGACTCAGGTTCAAACCCGTCAGGGTTCAACAAAGGCGAAATTCACGCATTTGTTTATGTACGGGACGGGCCAAAGTTGCCGATGTATATCGCTACTTTTCCTGTTATTTTTTGCAGTTTTACGATTCTGCTTGTTATTTTCTAAACAAGGGCAAATAAAGCAGAAATTAAAAATACGATTTCAAGAAATCCTAGGAGTCACGAAGTCAATTTGGGTAGGAGAGTGGGGAAAGCAAAAAAGTTATGTAAAAGGTAGGGCGTGGCTCAAGGGTGGCTACGAACGGCGGCAGTGGTACCAATGTGGTCGATGTGCCACCCGTCAAAATTTAACCTTGGCAATAAAGAGAAATCAAAATGCCGGGAAATTCGAAAAATTCCAATGCTAATGTATTCCACAGTGATCTGACAAAGGAACATCTTTGAAGTCCATCATTATGAAAATTTTGGTAGCAGAAAGAAGGCAGTAAATTAATTTTCGCGGGTTGGCAACAATTTTGTCGGCGTCTGCGCCCTTGCGAAAATCGCGAAGCCGAAAACACGAGTATAGTCGCGCATTAAAACTGCCCCTCCATTGTTGCTGACGTTGAATTGTTTGGCTTGTTTCAAAAGGCTACGGTTCTCTAGTCATGTTTTCTTCAATTCTGTGTAATAGTTCTCACTCACAACGTAGCAACACCACGACGGTTGGCTTGACAAACTTTATAAACTCGAGAGGGATGGTCTCGAAACGCGGGTGAGTCTTGTTCGAGGAACATGAGCACTGAAAGTCGCGAGGTGGAGCGAAGTGATCATGGTGCTAACTGAATCAGAAGTACCATCAAACCTGGCTAAAAGGAGCAGCTACATGACCAGCTTATTCAAAAAGAGACTAAAAGTCTTAAAGCGACTCTTAAACTACATTAAGGAAAGATAATTCACAGATGCATGTGCACAGGTACGCAGTTAAATGGCTCAATTCCCCTGGGTGAGGCGCCCATGGGCGACCAATGGTCCGTCCATACTGCAACCTTAGACACCCATGGTGAATCCATTGGTGCCTATGGTCGTGAAGGGGTGACCATGGTCGATCCGTGGACAGGCCATGGACAATCCATGGTTGGCCCATGGGTCATCCATTACAAATGGACAACCAATGGTCATCCTCAGACGGTCCATGGACGGCCAATTGACAATGACTTCCTCGTGCATCTAAGTCTCCAAGTAATTTTCACAAAGTCCTTTTAACTTTTGAGCCGTTAGTCCGAAACAAAATCTGAATTTAGAATTGAGTGAAGCGCGAAAAGTTCATGTAGAGCCCACCATGTTATTCTGACTTGGAAAGACTGCTTAATAGTGGGAGGACTTTGCCAGAGCAATATGCAGCCAGTGTGGACCCTCCATGGGCCGTCCATGGGCCGTCCATGGACTGTCCATAGATATCCGCTTTCAATTTCCCATGGACCGCCCATGGATCGCCCATGGGCGCCTCACCCAGGGTCACTCCAATTTGAAGAGTAACAAAAATTTTCAACAAAACAACAACAAAAACAACGACGCAGCGGTGCGGGATTGGTGCGGGACACTCTCATAAAAAGTCAGTGGCCGGCCGGCCGATCCAAATGGCCACGTTCGAAACGACACCAATTCTATTGTTGCATCTTGTCTACCTGCAGTCAAAGAAATTTTTCATTTCGAACGTGCTATTTCAGCTTTTGGAGTAAGCTGTACAGACCCAAAAAGAAGCTCCGCTACACTGTCAGAAAACTCCGTAAAAATACGGAAATTTAACGGAGACTGTCCATTTTTTTTAACGGAGATCTCCTTTTTTTTGAATTATGGATTTTCTCCGTAAAAATATGGAAGTTAGGTATATAAATGAAATAGAAGCCTTACTTATCAAAAAGAACACACTAATTCACGTTATCGTTGGGTTGGGTGACCAACTGATAAGGTGTTCCAAGAGTACGCCTTCTCCAAAGCGACCTCGCCTTTGGGTTTCCGTCCATTTATCCAATCCTAATGGCGGTCAAGTGGATCTTCAAACAGTTTTGGAGAATATCACTTTCGCCTAAAAGGACACTGTTTGCATTAACATCGAAGGTGGAAGGAGGGAAGTAAACCGTTAAAATGCGTTTATTTCTGCAAAAATGCGGTTCATCTCCGTAAAAATACGGAAAATCTCCGTAAAAATATGGAAAATCTCCGTAAAAATATGGAAAATTTACGGAGCCTCCATTCCCAAAATTAGAGTAACTTTCTCCGTAAATTTACGGACTTTTTTTCTGACAGTGTATTGGTCCGGCTCGGCTCGGCTCCCCCCACTACCTTCTTTTTCCTTTGACGAGTCGAGTTTTGCCATGGAAACGGCGATTTTGACAGGAAATTTCTCAAAATTGGCCACCAAATTTTTAACCAGATTTCAGCATCAGAATCAGCGTTCAAAGTTCTACAAGTCTGCAAAATCTCATTAAAATCGTATAGAAAATTTCCGAAATGCATAAAGGGCCACACAAATCGAATCTCGGGCCGGCTGAATCCTGGGTATACTATAAGGCTACTTCGTGCCTAAAAAACAAAATTGCTGCGGGGAGGCTTGGGACGTGAGATTCTGCTCCCACATCATGATTAATCTGAAGAACTCTCGAACTGTACTTTGACGCAGCGCGGGAATCGATCCCACAAAGGCGGGACAGTGATCTCGTGCGTTGCCCATAGCCTACTGTGCGTCTCCCCTCCCCTGTTTCCAAACTCCCTCTTGGTGCGCTGTCTGTAAATTTCAGCCTTTTCATGACTTTCATGTTGTCGGACTTACTTTCAGTTAAAATGTGTTAGTTACCATTGAAGACTGAAATTAATGTACGCAAATTGATTTGAACATTCACAAAGATTTAAATTACACTTATTCTTTTATACAACAGCAGCTGTTATTTTACAAACTACATTGTGTATTACTAGATAGGAATTAAAATAATGAGAAGATGACGTCTTTTTCGCGTCTTTTCGTAACTTAACAATACATCGCCATAAATCAAGATCACAACACAAGCTGTAGGATTTAAAGTCGTAAAATTACAATCCATTTTCACAGTGCATGATTCATTTGCTAAAGATAGACGAAAGGGTGCACAGAACCCGGGCAGCGACGGAGCTGTCCCATTAATGGGCGCCTTGGCCATAACGGTGAGTTTTTCAAGTTTTGTTATGTCCATTCGCACCTAACTTTGCGGCTCTGCAGCTTTTTGGTCAATGAAAGCACTTGAGATTGGATGGTTGTGCATAAAATCACTGAAATTCCAAACGCTCTAGGGACATTCCATGTGAAGTCAACCAGGCCTTAGCCACCATAGGCTCCGATCCGGTTCTCGTTTTCGGGGTTTGTTACCCCTATGGTCCCATGAAATAATCGGTACTTGGTTTGGGGTCCGGCCCCCCAGGGGCTGGGCTATGGCCAATTTACTTTTTTGCTATATATTGAAACAACGCAACTTTGGAGGGCGATATCTCAGCAACCATTCGTCGTAGGTCAAATCCGAGACCAGATTTGGAAAGAGGATGAAAAACTGAATCTTTTTTGTCTTTGAAGTTTTTATGTCCAAAAACTTTTTATAACTTTAAAACTTTAGTGAAGTTTTCAAATTAGCGCCATTTCCTAGATCCTCAACCGATTTTGACCAATCTGGGCTTAAAAGATAGCTTAAACCCTTCCCTAAACGAAAATGTTAACCAAAAAATGTGTTCGGCTTCGTTTCCGAGAACGAGCCATTTTCGTGAACCCCTGCAACCACGTATTTCACCAAATTGTAGTGACGGCCGCACTCGATACCACACTGGACGCTCTCTTGGGTGTTTTCGGCTCAAAGCAAGTTTCCGGGTAGCTTTTCTAAGGTCAGGGGACCCAAGCGCCTGTCAGGTAGGCCAACAACCAGCAGACCTGCAACGCACTAGTGACGACAGGGCGGCCTACACTATAAAATCAAATGTGTGCTTAGTACAAAGCTGTGGGAGTATGCTTGGAAGCATACATCTGTAGGAGTGTGCTTGTCAAGCACACATCCATACAAAAGTGCTTGACAAGCATACATCTATAGATGTGCACCTATAGCTGTGTACTTGGGCAAGCATGCATCTATGGCTGTGTGCTTTTAAATGGGTGAGATGAATGCATGCTTGCCCAAGTACACATCTATACATGCGTGCTTGCCCAATCACACTTCTATAGATGTATGCTTGACAAGCACAGTCCTATGGATGTAAACTTCCAAGCATACTCCTACAGCTTTGTACTAAGCACACATTTGATTTTGTAGTGTAGGCCACCCTGTTGTCACTAGTGCGTTGCAGGTCTGCTGGTTGTTGGCCTACCTAACAGGCGCTTGGGTCCCCTGACCTTAGAAAAGCAACCCGGAAACTTGCTTTGTAAGCACACAGCTATAGAAGTATGCTTGGGTAAGCATGCATCTATAGAAAACTGCTTGACAAGCATACGTCTATAGATGTGCACCTATAGCTACTTGGGCAAGCATGCATTTATGGCTGTGTGCTTTTAAATGGGTGAGATGAATGCATGCTTGCCCAAGTACACAGCTAGAGGTGCATTCTTCCCTGAGTACACATCTATAGATGCATGCTTGCCCAAGTACACTTCTATAGATGTACACTGAGAAAACCTTCCAAACTATTTTGGGCCTTACAAAGAAATGTAGTTTGTATAACAAAGTATTTTGAGCATACATAAGCTTTCAAAGAAATTACTTCGTAATTTACGAACTATTTCTTCGTATAACAAAGTATTTAAGTTTGTTAAACGTATGCTTAAAATACTTCGTAAGGTTTTAAGAGTGTATGCTTGACAAGCACACTCCTATAGATGTATGCTTCCAAGCATACTCCCACACACTGTTAAAAATTCTCCGTTCTCAAACAGACCGGTTCAGCCGTAAGCAGCCAAAATACTTTTGCTTGTTGCCGGGAAACGAGGAATATTTGGTCTAACCCAGCGGTTCTCAACCTTTCTCGGCTCGCGACCCCAAATTTGTAGCCAAAAATTTCCGCGACCCCCAGGAAAAGTTTCGCGACCCCACGGGACCCCTCCTTTAGCATGCCACTTTAGGCACAGCGATTTTTCAAAGACACACACTAAATTAGTATGTAGGTTTTTCTGCGCGCTAATGCACGAAATTGTACATGCACTTCGTAACGCACGAATTTGTGCGCGATAATGCACGATTTCGTGCGCAAGTATGCAGGAAATCGTGCATTGTCGCGCACAAATTCGTGCGTTAGGAAGTGCATGTACAATTTCGTGCATTAGCGCGCAGAAAAACCTACATAGTAATTTAGTGTGCATTTCTGAGCGTTTCGGCCAACTTTGAGACAATACTGCTCCCAAACTAAGACTGATAATCACACTCCGTAACAAAGGCATGCTAAAAGAAGGTCCAAAGACCAATTGCCCGTTGAAGGAGGACGAAATACCGCCTCGGGTCAGACGCAGTGGCTGCTTAAAATAGGCCCAAAACGCGATTTTTCAAAGACATTTCTGACCGTTTTGGTAAACTTTGAGACAATACTGCTCCCAAACTAAGACTGATAATCACACTCCGTAACAAAGGCATGCTAAAGGAAGGTTCAAAGACCAATTGCCGGTTGAGGGAGCAAAGTGCCCGCCTCGGATCAGACGCAGTGGCTGCTTAAAATCGGCCCAAAACACGACCCCAGCTACCTCGCCGCGACCCCTTAAAATTTTTTCGCGACCCCACTTGGGGTCGCGACCCTTAGGTTGAGAACCACTGGTCTAACCTGAGAGTGTCATATGATATACAACATGTCGGATGACCATTTCGAATTGCAATGCCGTCAGTAACTGAAACCAGTTCGGTGAAAATGACGAGCAAAGGTAGGAATGACTTGCACCATTTTCAAACGGAAAAAGTAACGCAAATTTTTAAAACAATGCCTACCGTTAATGGAAATAACAGAAAAGGGCGTTGTGCGAATGATGTTTTTTCGTTTGTGAACACGTAATTTCTGTTTCCAAACAGATTTTTGTTTTGAAAGCGCATTTTTCATCACCAAATGGTAAAATTTTGTTCTAGAATTATTATTTTTTGTTTTAAAACAGAGATTTGCCGTTTGAGAACATCAGTAGTCGTTTTTAAACTTTGCACGAATTTTCCGTTCTAAAGCGGCTGGATTTCTAACAGTGGCAGCTTTGTACTAAGCACACATTTGATTTTATAGTGTAGGCCACCCTGTCGTCACTAGTGCGTTGCAGGTCTGCTGGTTGTTGGCCTACCTGACAGGCGCTTGGGTCCCCTGACCCTAGAAAAGCAACCCGGAAACTTGCTTTGAGCCGAAAACACCCAAGAGAGCGTCCAGTGTGGTATCGAGTGCGGCCGTCACTACAATTTGGTGAAATACGTGGTTGCAGGGGTTCACGAAAATGGCTCGTTCTCGGTAACGAAGCCGAACACATTTTTTGGTTAACATTTTCGTTTAGGGAAGGGTTTAACACTAGAAGCGCCGAACGGGCCCATTTGACCCATTTTGAGTTTTGAACTGTAATTTCGACTTTTGAAAATGAAAGTTGCAGCCCCCTAATTTCTGACTTTTCCTAGAATGATGAAATGCATCTGAATTCGAAATCTTGACGTTCTCGGACCATATTTGACCGAGATAAATTGACTTTTACCGTAAAGCGCCAAGCGGGCCAAATTGACCCACACGGCATTTTGACCACATTTTCGCGTTTCTACACAACGCAACGAGCTATTAACTGACTCTTCACCACTAAAAATAACTTACGTGTCATAAGGAATGCGTTAGGTCCGCGTTTATAACGAAGTAGGCAACCCGCAATGCATTTTCTGGCTGGAGACACCATGCAGCTTCCTTTGACGTAAACTGCCAATGTCTTGGGCATTTTGAGCAACCCGATTGACTTCTAAACGCCTTCGGGTGTCTCTCGAACACTGAGGCGCTAGTCTACCTTCAGTGGCACTCATAGCACGCTCAGCCCGAATCCTTGGGACAAAGGACTCCATCACTTACTCATGCGTAAAGAGATAAATAATATACCGATGTCCACTTTGTTGCTCTCGTGTCTAGTGTTTCAAGGTATTTTACTTGCCCCCATAAATTTTTACTCGTTCGGCAACTAATCATTCCCTAGATGTTTGTACAAGCCGGCCAGGACGTTGAACGACACGGAAACCCATCTCAGGGATACAGCAGGCGCAAAACTGGTCAGGACAGATCACTGAATGCTAGTTGACGAACGGACGCAAATTAGAACCCACTTCGCGCCTTGCTGGTTATGGCGAGTTTATTGACTACCCGAGGGTGTTTACACATGTCTCTTACATTCCAGCCTTTTTATCACACACTCAATCGAGCACTCAATCCTCCTTACTATGAGCTTCTCCGTTGCTATGAATCCTGGTTTCCGGGCATGCCTTGCAGCTATGCTTTGAAGGTTTGGCCAGGTCTTAATGGTCTACGGTTCAGTAATTTCATTAACTAGGGGTACGCGCCGTTCAGTCTGGGCGCGTAGTGTGGCTGAGCGACGCGAATTGACATTTTTTGTACACTTTGGACTTTGCTTGAGTAGACGAAATGTCCATCTTATGGGCTCATATTCAGTGAACTTTAGACCAAGGGTACAAATGGAAGTGATTTTCGTTATCAGAACACCAAAAACTGCTGGGATCAATGTCAAACTCGATTTAAAAATTTTGGTTCAAAATTGGTCAAAATTCGGTTAAATATGAGTCTGGGAAAAGTTTGAAGGTCATTTTTGAGTTCAGCACACCAAAAACTGCAGGAAACAATGTAAAACTCGACATAAAAATTTTGGTCCAAAATGATCTAATTTGCGATGAAAATATAAGTCCGGAGTCGAAATGAAAGTGATTTTCGTTATCAGCACACCAAAAACTGCTGGGATCAACGTCAAACTCGATTTAAAAGTTTTGGTCCAAAATTGGTCAAAATTCGGGTAAGTGTGAGTCTGGGAAAATTTTGGAAGTCATTTTTGAGTTCAGCACACAAAAAACTGCAGGAAACAACATAAAACTTGACTTAAAATTTTTGGTCCAAAATGACCTAATATGGGATGAAAATAAGGTCTGGTGTTAAAATGGGAGTTATTTTCGTTATCAGCACTCAAAAAACTGCAAGAATCACAGTACAATTCATTTCAAAAAAATTAACCAAAAATCGGTTAAATTTTGGGTTAGGGGACAATTAAAATGTCAATACTGAGGTCAGCGCACTGAAACCTACAGGGAAATACATAAATCTAAACTTGGAAAGCTTTGCCCCAAATTGCGTAGCTCTAGATGAGAATGTAGGATTGGCATTGAAATAAATGTAGTTTTTTGACCAGTACACTGCAAACTACATACAATACTTTAGACTCAATTTCTGTATATTGTTCCTATTTGTCTTCATGAAGCACCCTCTGTCGTCACCAATTCCCTGATGCCACACCAAAGCAAACCCCTCAGTCGAGTAAAATTCAATTGCCAGCATTGAATCGCTTAATTGGCTACTCGTATGCTTGGGTCACTATTCGATAACTCTTTTTTCTTAACTAATGAATTCACAATTTTATAAGTTATATTTATGAAACATTTTGTCAGTCTTTCATTGTGAACCAGTGAATAAAACAATATTGATTGGAACATGTTATCACAGTAAATATTATGAGAGTCAGTTTAGGGTAGGCTGATCTAAACCAGTTAACGGGGACCAATTATTGTCAAATCCAGTGATTCGTCACATAGAGTCCAATGCCAAGGCTACCCAAGGCTTAATGTACCGACATAATTTATCTTACTCATGTAAACAATACTGAGTGGTACCAATTATATTAACTTCGGTGAAGTTAAAGGAATCGTCTCACTAAATCCAATCCGTTCCCGCCCAGTTTTCCTAAGCCATTTTTCCTAATGTGTATTTTTCCTAAAGACAATCTTCCTAAAGCAAATTTTCCTAATCAGGCTTTCCTAAAGACGCTTTTCCTAAAGCTTTTTTTCCTAAAACGGAATACAGCTGAATATCACCTTTCATAGGGTACTTAAAATTATTACCTTTAACGTTTAAAAAAGTTTTCAAAAGGATAAGTTATTATTTTGTTGTCTCGAATTTGTGTGGATATACTTTTGGAAGTACTTTCAAAAGTCCGTACACTTAACCTTTAGCGAACATTGTCTTATGTTACGTTACGAAAGCAGTGTTAGTTAAATGCTAAGTTAAGTCAAAGGATCCCTCAATTGCAGTTGCTTTACACGTTTTTTCGGTCTTGCCGCGCTTACAAATCCAATAAAATTTTCCTTTCACAGAGTTCCTTTTGTGTAGTATAGAAATCCATTAGGATGCAATTGTTTTCCAACTATTTCTGCCATTGTGAATTTGGAACCAAATTTGTAACTGAAATTCAGACGTTCAGCTTGTGTGGCCAGTGATCTCCCTGATTAAAAATTTCCTACTGATTTACATTATTAGGAACATTTTAGGAAATCGTAGGAAATTTGAGATTTAGGAAAAATGACTTAGGAAAAGTATCCATTCGGAAACGAGTCCCTTAGGAAAATCAGATTAGGAAAAACAGATTAGGAAAATCGTACGGGAATCATCCAATCACCAATTCACTCACCGCTCAAAACCTGAGTCGTCTCTTTGAAACCAATATCAAGTCAAACTCCATTAGGATTAAATATACACAACCATATATTGATTCTATTAATAAACTCATGTTAGTACTTTTGCACTCTTGTCAGCCTGCAGCATTGCAATAGAATGAATTTCTCGAGTCCAAACTAAGTATGCCTACCAATTTCAACACAAGTTATTTATGCATTTCCCTGATTTCCTCTAGTTTGAAAATTTTAAAAAGAGGATTACACTAGAATGAAATAAGATGCACACAATACAAAAGGCCAAAATAAAAACATCCTTTTTACAATGCTTAGTCAAAGTGCACTGACCTGAAGATGATTCCCCTCTGACGGGGGAGGGGGGAGAGGGGAACGAAACACGTAAATCATTTTCGAATCCATTCTCCATATTTCGCTGTGTTGATGTTCCAAAAGGGTTTTAATCATTCTAGAATGTTGAAAAACTAAGGCCGATCTCATTTCCAAACCCTTCTGCTCTTTATTTCGTTTTATTTGCTTATCTGCTTAAGTCCCGTATTTGAGAGCCGCGGACCCGCAGGTATGAGAAATTGGTAAGCGCTGCCGCGCTGCCAACCTAACCACGCTAATGACCTGATTCAAAAATACGTTTTGAATATTTCAAACGATACTAAACAACGATTTGAAACAAACTCGTGTTGGGGGGTACTAAGGCGACGTTAAAAACGAAATCTTGAAACTATAGCCACTGTGGTTGCTGAGAATCGTTGGTGAGTACAAACAGACAGACAGACAGACGCACGACCAGTCACTTTTCAGCGCGCCCAAACACGGCAAGGGCTTCGCTATCGCTCAGCCAAAAATCACTATCTCGATCACAAGGCGGTTACAATTATGCCATCTATTATCATCAATAACGTTTCGGCAACAAGGCACAGTAGAAAACACTAAGAACAGCAAATCATGGTTTGCGAGTTGCCTACCTCGCCCCCCTGAGACCCCTGTGCACCAAATATTGTCCTTTGAGTTGCTAAGGGTCTACAAATCCGTTTTAGGTTCCCTTTGAGTCGAAATGGCGGTTCAACAGTTGACACGTACGACGAAAATGCCCTTGGGTCAAATTGGCCCGCTCGGCGCTTTACGGTAATCCGAAAACCCGGCGCTTCTAGTGTTAAGCTATCTTTTAAGCCCAGATTGGTCAAAATCGGTTGAGGATCTAGGAAATGGCGCTAATTTGAAAACTTCACTAAAGTTTTAAAGTTATAAAAAGTTTTTGGACATAAAAACTTCAAAGACAAAAAAGATTCAGTTTTTCATCCTCTTTCCAAATCTGGTCTCGGATTTGACCTACGACGAATGGTTGGGTTAGGTTTTGCCCTCCAAAGTTGCGTTGTTTCAATATATAGCAAAAAAGTAAATTGGCCATAGCCCAGCCCCTGGGGGGCCGGACCCCAAACCAAGTACCGATTATTTCATGGGACCATAGGGGTAACAAACCCCGAAAACGAGAACCGGATCGGAGCCCATGGTGGCTAAGGCCTGGTTGACTTCACATGGAATGTCCCTATAGCACGTATGGTGCAATGCAACTGAGATATCGCACCATACGTGCAATGCCATAGCCGTATTGCACCTTACGTGCAATGCTTCCCGTAAAGGCCCTATGCTAATGCATGGGAATGGGGAGACATTGCACTTCATGTGCAATGCTTTTGCATTGCACCAATTGACGCTATACTCATAGCGTTTGGATTCTCAGTGATGCGAAAATTTAAATCGACCAAAAAGCCGCAAAATTCGTGTTAGGCTTGAATGGACTTAACGGAACTTACAATACCCACTGTCATGGCCTCTCTCCTGAGTCAGGTAATTACCGTCAACTTCCCTTACTTTGGACAGCATAATGTAATTTGGCGACTTAGGGAAGAATAACAGGAAAAGTGGTGATAAAAATCGGCAACTTTGGCCCGTCCCGTTCATTTCAAAATTCGCCAATTTCGTCTATGTTCAACCCTAACGGGATTTGAACCTGGGTCTTGGTCAAAATGGATGTTATTTTCGTCATAAACAGCCTCAAAAACATATTATACATCGGAAAACTTAAAAAATAAAATTAGCCGCGAGGGGTCGGCAACTTCCCTTGGCCGTGTACGAGGGAGTATACGTATATTACCAGTAACATAGGTAATATATGTGTAATACAAGGTAGGTTTACGCCAGACCGCGTCTTGTCGTAACAGGCTTCGCGATGTCTGCTCGCTGCCTGTTTCTCCAATCCGCGCCTGGCGTACCTACCTTGGCCTGCGGCGCTAGCCTGCCTTCGGCAGGCAATGGCTTCTCCATCTCCATCGTCAATTTTCCTAACTTGTTGCGTGCTGGGGGGCTCCGCCCCCCAGACCCCCCTTCATTCTAGAAAGAGTTGCTTCATCTCCAGATAACTCGATCTTGACCCTTGTACTTTTTCCCAACCGAGCTCCGCCCCCCAGACCCCCCTTTTATCACGACAGAAGCGATCTGCCTACAAAAAACTCGATTTTTCGCCGTTTTTTAAGTGTTTTTTGGCTATAAAAACTAAACCAGTTGACCTAGGATGGTGAGATTTTGCGTGTGCCGAGCCAAGGACATACCCAAAAAGTGTGCAAAATCTCACCGAGATCGGCCGAGCCGTTCAGGAGGAGTAGTGCGGACACACAGACACACACACACACACACGGACAGACAGACAGACAGACAGGAAAAATTTTTCAAACCCACTGGAGTAACAGGCTTCGCTATCGCTCAGCCAATAAAGTAATACAAAGTAATATAAAGTAATATAGGGGTATTATAGAGGCGAAATTGTGGTAATATGCAAGTAATATATGGTAATATACAGGTAATATACGGGTAATATAGCCACCGCGTACGAAGTAATATATGAGTTGCCGACCCCTCGATTAGCCGTAATTTACTCCACTGGGATTTGAACCCTGGTACAAACCTCTCCGATGTACTCGAAACCACCGCCGTTCGTTGACTTTGTCTCGTCGCTCCGATTCAAAAACTACCCATACATGCCCTTCTAGCTACACCCGTTGCCGAAATCCTCCACCCCATGTCTACCACCATGCACCTGCAGTAGCGCCCCTGAGGCTCGGATCGAAAAAGCCACCACCGGATGGTTAAGGGTCACCCAAGGAGGCTGCAGACCAAATTTGGTGAAGATCAGACCATGGGAAGCCCTCGGACAGACGGACGAACAAACGCACAGCACGCATCAGAGTATGCCCGTCCTTCGGTATTTATTCTATAAATAGTACGGGACGGGCAAAAAAAACACACTTCCGAAGTGTCCGAAGTATGGGTAGTTGACGGTACTTTAAGCTGGGCAATGGTGCGAAACAAGATTTGTTAGTGCTGAAATGGAAATCTCTGACATGAGTTTGCCAAAGTGACTTCCACGCGCGGAATCGCCCAAGAGCACCAGCTGTCTCATCAGCCAAGGACGCAGCTGCTGCTCTTTTGCACAGAACGCACATTAACCTTCCCAATGTTAAATTTTGGTTGAGAAAACGTCGATTAGACGTAAAAAGAGAATGTCGAATCAACCTCGAGGTCAACGTAAAATGCCCGTCGAAATGACGTACCGTTGTTGTTCTCCCATATATCAACGTGAAAATCTACGGGCGGCCTCATTTCTCCTACCAATTGTTTCTCGTTCCATTATTGGCTGAGCGATAGCGAAGCCCTTGCCGTGTTTGGGCGCGCTGAAAAGTGACTGGTCGTGCGTCTGTCTGTCTGTCTGTCTGTTTGTACTCACCAACGATTCTCAGCAACTACAGTGGCTATAGTTTCAAGATTTCGTATTTAACGTCGCCTTAGTACCCCCCAACACGAGTTTGTTTCAAATCGTTGTTTAGTATCGTTTGAAATATTCAAAACATACTTTTGAATCAGGTTATTAGCATGGTTAGGTTGGCAGCACTCAGCACACGAATTTCTCATACCTGCGGCCGCAGCTCTCAAATACGGGACAGAAGCAAAAGCAAATAAAACAAAATAACGAGCTGAAGGGTTTGGAAATGAGATCGGCCATAGTTTTTCCACATTCTAGAATGATTAAAACCATTTTAGAGTATCAACACAGCGAAATATGGAGAATGGCAGTGAAAATGATTTACGTGTTTCGTTCCCCTCTCCCCCCTCCCCCTTTCGAAGGGAATCTTCTTCAGGTCAGTGCACTTTGACAGAGCAGTGTAAAAAGAATGTTTTTATTTTGACCTTTTGTATTGTGGGCATCTACTTGTTTCATTTTCTATAGTGTCATCCTCTTTTTTAAATTTTCACAGTAGAGGAAATCAGGGAAATGCATAAATAACTTGTGTTGAAATTAGCAGGCATACTTAGTTTGGACTCGAGAAATACATTCTATTGCAATGCTGCAAGCTGACAAGAGTGCAAAAGTACTAACATGTGTTTATTAATAGAATCAATGTATGGTTGTGTATATTTAATCCTAATAGAGTTTGAATTGATATTGGGTTCAAAGAGACGACTCGAGCAGTTCTCGCGAAATGGTTAATTTTGGGCCCTGAAACTTTTTGAAAAAAAGTTCAATTGAAACCGGGTTTTTTGCATTTATCTTGTTAAGAACATCACTAGGGATCATGGATTCATCGGGGCGAGCTATCACCCCAATAATATAGGAAATATCGCAATTTTAATTTTTTTGCCGTCCACGGAAATTACACAGCCTCAGAAACTGTCCACGGAAATTACATTTTAATGGGCCTTTAGAATAGGTGCGATACGAACGCAAACGCCTAGCAGTTTAGGCAGCTCCCTCCACATCTGTGCATTCTGGTTCCATGTTGCGTACCTCACAATAAAATTTCGGGCTAGACCACAATTTGATCGTATGCCGTTTCGGGCCCGACACATGCCCGCGTGCACTGCCAAACGGGACACGGCCGTCCTTACTGGGGTGCCACGTTATACTGGCGGAGAAGAACCTATGCGGCTACAAGGTCCCACTCGTAGTGTGACCAGTATGTGACGAGGAATACATTCCCCCCCGGGGGGGGGGCACCCTAGAACAGCCTCTTTGAGCAGGACTGAGTCCGGTGTCCACCTCTCCCGGCTCAATTCCCGTGTCTCGGGAACAACTGGGAATTCATTTTCTTCTGACCACGGTTGCATAGTGTTTACCTCCCAGGCGGTACCTCTCACACTTGGCAAATGATGAACCCTACAGTGGACAACGGAGGAAAGTCCCTCTTGATCAGCTCCTGCGTGTCTATGTCCGGAAAATAATTAATAATGGGTGCGATCAGTTAAGGAAAAGTTGATCGGCGGGTCGAGACAGCGGCCCGCTCGCGGTGCGGTCTATTTAGCCCTCCTGGAAGCATATCTGGCACCCACGTTTACTAACCTATATTTTCAGAAAGATTACTCTTTGAGTTTGAGGTACAGATTGCTGCAATTTATTCGATAAACTGGGTCTTAGCATTCGAACGGCAAGCTAAGGAAAGACGTCATGTCGCTTAACATATCGGTCAGGTTAAGTCCACCGCAAGTCTTAAATGGTCAGCTAGATCCCAAAATACAGCGAGCCTATTTTTCGCAAGACTCTAAGCTTTCGGTTAAGGGGGCACACCAGTGAAAATGTAGAGGTTTTGAAAAACGATCATTGTGAGAAAAGTAACCTACGTATTCGATTGATATTTTATTCGTGGCTCAAAATCATATCAAAGAAAAGAAAAATCAGTATGGGAGGGTGGGGTGGCGATGGCAAGACGGAGCGCCAGTGCACTTCATTTTTCTGCGACCTCGTCTCACTCCTGCCACGATTCCGCCTCTCTGGATTGAGCCTCGAGCACGGGATTTGAAAATTTCTCAACAGGACACATGTGGCTATGGTCTGAACCACGGGCATGCAAAAAGAATGATTTTGAATTTGTTTTTTCAAAAGGCAAAAATAGAAACAATTTTTTTAACCAAATTTTTTGCGCTTTCATGGCTGCAGCTCACGTCCTATTTATAGGATGGTCATTTCCGAGGTTCAGACCATAGACGCAAGTTTAACGAACATTTTGCCGCAAACCGCATTAATTTATCTCTATTTTTGCGCCCGTGAGAGTGGCACAAAGGTACAAAAAAGGTGTTTTGAGAAAAAGCCCTTTTAGTAGAAACATAGATTTGACGTGTTTTTTCGGATTATAAATGCGCCTTTTGAAGTATTTAAGTTCGTTTTGCGCCAAAATGACCCTCTTTTTAACTGCGTTTGGGTGGTTCAAGGGTTTTGTAATTAAACTTTGGGTGAAAAACCTGAACGTTCACAATTGGTCTAAAATATCCAAAAATAATAACCCTTTTAGCAACTTCAAAAATGTGCACAAGCCAAAGTAATTGGAATTTTGGGGTGGGGTTTGCGGCATTCGACTCGGGATGAATAGCAGAAAAATAAGATAAAATAAAAAAGAAGGCAAAAATTTGACGATTTTCACTGGTGTGCCCCCTTAAGCTTTCCGATCTGAATAATCAACGTTGAACGGTTTGACTGACTCGCAGTCACAACTGTCAAGGCAGTATGGCGGCCGCGCCGAACAAAGCAGCATAAAACCGCTTGGTTGTCCAGAAAATACAGTGTTTGACCAATCTGATGAGTGGAGTCGAAAGCTTAGACTCTTGCAAAAAGTCGGCTCGCTGCTCGTTTGGGTCCATTTTGTGACTTGCGGCGGGTTTGACCTGATGGATGTTGTGTTAAACTACGCCACGACTTTCCTCAGCTTGCCTTCCCATTCCCCATGCCTATTTCCCTCCAGAATGGCATTCCCTCCATAAGAGAGGTTTAAAACAGAAAAATATCGACATACTTTTGAGCTGAGGCCCCTTGCGAGGCCAAAATCACGTGAAACGCAACGAAAACCTCATTTTGTCCACGGAAATTACAGTCCACGGAAATTACATTATTGCATGAAATGAGGTGTACAAGCCAAACCAGAAGTGCCACCGGAACCAAAATTTTACTGGAACAACTTGTCCACAAGGCAAACACACAAGGATTGGTTCGCAATCAAAATTTTGAATGGTCTGCAAGCAATGGGTGGAACGGAAATTACACTTATTGCTTGCTAGGCCATTTTTTTCGCCGCTTTGGAACTTATTTAACTTTATATTTTCCGTTCTAATGGTGCCACATTACTCCGCCACTTTGCAAAATGTGTAGAACGAATGCACCAACAATATGAGAAAAGTTTCAGAACGATCGCACATAAGGTAGAAAAACCGTCCCAAAAAACCGATTTTAGACTTTTTGAATTTTAGTTGTGGAAGACAATTTTCGGAATCATCTTGTGTCTGCAAATTTTACCCGAGAGATACGTTCTACACGTCAAAACGTAGCCTCACTTGCGTAGAACAAACTGCACTTTGCGAAAGCGATTTCTCATACTTCCTTGGGCTGTAGTAGAGGCGGGAAGCCCCAAATCTGGAGCGTAGGACATCAAAAAGTGTCCACGGAAATTACATTCTAGGGTAAAACTTGCAATTTAACGGTGGAAGGAGGCAAAATTTCATCTTGATGAGAATTGTACCTTGTCCGCAAGGTCAAAAAACATAAAGGTAGGAAAAGACCCGGTTAAAATCGACTTTAGGTTGGAAGAACCAGAGAGAGGACACGAAATTATCACATCTCGCGAGAACTGCTCACTCAGGTTTTGAGCGGTGAGTGAATTAAAGAATGGATTTAATGAGACGATTCCTTTCACTTCACTGAAGTTAATATAACTGGTACTACTCAGTATTGCATACCTGAGTAAGATAAATTGTGTCGGTTCATTAAGCCTTGAGTAGCCTTGGCATTGGACTCTATATGACGAATCACTGGATTTGACAATAATTGGTCCCCGTTAACTGGTTCAGATCAGCCTACCCTAAACTGACTCTCTTAATATTAACTGTGATAACGTATGCCAATCAATATTGTTTTATTCACTGGTTCACAATGAAAGAATGACAAAATGTTTCATAGATATTACTTATAAAATTGAGAATACCTCCCTGAAGTTGGCCAACCCACATTGCCAGAGAAGGTTCAAAATACAACAAATCGGAGCAGAATGATTTGTTCCAAAATGTTCTACAATTGTTCCAATTTGTTCCTCAACGAGGGCGGCTCCAGGCTCGTTATCGTTTTTCGATAACAAGCTGGCCAGCTTCAAACCAGTAAAAATGCACAAATCGACCCGGAAAAAGTGCAGTTCTTCTTAAAAACGTTTGTTCCAAAATGTTCCACCATCGTTTCACGGCCACCGATAACTCAAATGCGTTTTTCGAAAAACAGTTGTTTTGTTGGGTTGGCGAACTTCG
>NW_023144626.1:11365814-11480924 GCF_012932325.1 Thrips palmi | reverse complement strand
TTGAGTCTAGATAGTTGTTTGTAGATTTCAGTGTACTAGTCACAAAAGCTACATTTATTTCAATGCCAAACCTACACTTTCACCTAGAGCTACGCAATTTGGGGCGAAACTTTCTAATTTGAGAGTCATGCGTTTCCCTGCAGTTTTCAGTGCGCTGACTTCAATATTGACTTCTAAATAGTCCCCAGCCCCAAAAATTTAACCGATTTTGGGTCAAATTTTTTTAATTGAATTGCACATTGATTCTTGCAGTTTTTTGAGTGCTGATAGCAAAAATCACTTCCATTTTGACATCAGACTTATATTTTCATCCGAAACGAGGTCATTTTGGACCAAAATTTTCAAGTCGAGTCTTATATTGTTTCCTGCAGTTTTTGGTGTGCTGAACTCAAAAATGACTTCCAAAATTTTCCCAGACTCACACTTAGCCGAATTTTGACCAATTTTGGACCAAAATTTTTAAATCGAGTTTGACATTGATCCCAGCAGTTTTTGGTGTGCTGATAACGAAAATCACTCTCATTTCGACTCCAGACTTATATTTTCATCCCAAATCAGGTCATTTTGGACCAAAATTTTCAAGTCGAGTTTTATATTGTTTCCTGCAGTTTTTGGTGTGCTGAACTCAAAAATGACCTTCAAACTTTTCCCAGACTCACATTTAACCGAATTTTAACCAATTTTGGACCAAAATTTTTAAATCGAGTTTGGCATTGATCCCAGCAGTTTTTGGTGTTCTGATAACGAAAATCACTTCCATTTGTACCCCTGGTCTAAAGTTCACTCAATATGAGTCCTTAAGATGCACATTTCGTCTTCTCAAGCAAAGTCCAAAGTGCACAAACCATGTCAATTCGCATCGCTCAGCCACACTACGCGCCCAGACTAAACGGCGCGTACCCCTAGTTTATGATGACTATAAAAATAGTTGATTAAGAAAAATCGACTAAAAAACATCTAGGCAGTAGGGATGTGCGTCTGAGCTTCGGAGTCGCGGTTGCCAGGGAATGAGGCCTACACTGGACATCCAGAACTAGGAAGTCTCGGTCGTTTGAATCCTACGCCACCAACGCGACGCCAAAGTCCTGGGTTTACACAAGAGCAACGGCGTTAGAAAACAACACAGTGAAATCTACAGTGTGATTCGCGCTTAGCCATGCTTGCTCGGTGAAAACCCCCTGTCAGCACAGGTGGCATGATGAAGCACACCGTCATGCCACACCGTTTGCGGCCAAAACAGCGTGATTGGAGCATAACCACATAACCAGGGGCCCCTGGGGGCCCCCAAACCACGACTGCACAAGTGGCCCGGAGGGCTGGAGTAGTTGACAGCACCAGTTGGTGGTCAGGGCTGGAAAGAAAAATGAAGACCGTCACTTTTTTCCATTATTCCCGTATATTTGCATTTCCTTGTTTAGAATATCAGGTACCACTGCTACACCGGTTACGACAATGAACAGCCAGATGAAGCCACGGGTGACTCCAGTGACAGCGGCCGCAAACGATGTGGTAGACGGCCATTTCCACTATTTGAGTAATTATAGTAAGAAGAACAGAAAAAGTAGCGATACAAATCGGCAAATTTGGCCCGTCCCGTACATTCTACAATTCCAGAATTTCATTTCTGCTTCACCCAAACGAAATTTAAACCAGGGTCGGCATCAAAACTGACGTCATTTTTGTCATCAGTACCTTCAAAAACGTATTAATCGATGCGAAACTGGAAAACGCAAAAACTCTAGAGTTTCTATTTTTCCGGAAAAATATGATGACGGAAATATTTCCGAAATATTTCGGAAAAATAAGGAAAGATTGGGTCAAAGAGTAGGTTTGACTCAAAGAAAGTAAACTCGTAGAGAAGTTCTGTCTCATAAATGTGACTCGTTGAAAAAGTTTAGGAAAGGAAGCGAGGAAACACAGACACAGTTAAGAATGAAGAAGGTTTTAATCATTAAAACTATTTCCACTTCAAAAAACTTATCAGATATGGAAAAAAAGTAAGAAACTTATCAGATATGGAAAAAAGTTAAAAAAAAAAAAAACTTTTCAGTCATGACAAAAGTGAAAAACACAGTTCAGAATGAAGAAAATTTAAACCAGTAAAGTTGAAACTTTAAATCAGTCAAGTTGAAACTTTAAATCAGTCAAGTTGAAACTTCAAAACACAGTTTACAATGAAGATTTAAATCAGGCAAGTTTCACAAAGAAAAGAAAGATTTTTTTTTAAACACACTAATTACAAGAACTTTAGAAAAATGAAAGGCTAATCAAAAGAACTAACCACAATTTTCAGTCAGTGATTGGGCCCCTCCAGGTCCAACAAGCTAGGGCCCGCCTTCCGTCGAACCGAGTGCCAGCTCCGCTTCGCTGCGCCGGCAACTCGGTTCGACAGGGGCCGGCCAGCTTGGCCTGCCGGCGGCCTTTTCTCGGGCCTTCGGCCCTCGCATCAGACCAACTGGCCAGTCGAAGGCCCGGGCCTTCGGCCCGCCGCATCGCACACCCGTGAGGGGTAAAGCAAAGTTATCGATGTACCATCGTGACTTAGGCCCGCCCTTCTATTCACAATATGCAATAGTCCTTACACTTTTACTCCAACGTCCTTAGAATATGCCCATTCATTTGTCTCTTCGCCCTCATTCCGAAAATACCATATTTGCCATGCTACTGCAACTCCTTGCAATAGAGGCACAGCAGGAGCGCAAAACGAGTTCGTCGCACTTTTCCCATAACTCTTGAAGGCGGGCTCCTGGACCCCCCTTCCGACCCCTCGTGAAGAGGTCTTGCCAAGACCTATCGAAAACTAAGTAAAAATTTTCAGTCGGTCGACCCCCTTTTTCAAGATCCTGATGTGACTAATAGACGAAGTCGGGCTCCTGGACCCCTTTCCGACCCTCGTTGAAAAGGTCTTGCTGAGACCAATCGAAATCTGCAATAAATTGTTTTAGTCTGTCGACCCCCTTTTTGTTTGAAGATCCTGATGTGACTAATAGACGAATCGGGCTCCTGGACCCCTTTCCGACCCCTCGTTGAAAAGGTCTTGCTGAGACCAATCGAAATCTGCAATAAATTTTTTAGTCGGTCGACCCCTTTTTGAAGATCCTGATCTGGCCAAATTGAAAAGCGGCCGATGGGGTCGGGACCAGGTCCATTCATCTTGTCTCGTCGCCCGATTCCAAAAAAAACCCCTATGTGCCCTGCTAGCACCAATAATGGCGCAAATCCCCTCCCGCTCATGTAAACCATGATGCACCTGCAGCAGCCCTTGTGCGACCCGGACGGGATTTGCACCACCGGAATATTTGTTTGGACGGTACTCCTGAAGTACACTCCAAATCTGGTTACTCTAGCTCAACTCCTTCCTTGTACACAGACGCCAACAACAACAACAACAACAACGACAACAACAACAACACACAGACACAAAGGCAAATGCATAGGCCCTCCCCCTATTTTTTGAATAGAAGGGCGGGCCAAAAAGTATTAGGCCTGGGCCCACGCACGGTGAAATACATGGGCCACGCTGCGCGCGGCCACAAGTGTGGGTAAGGAGCTGGATTTGTCCCCCCCACTAAATCAGGCATTGAGCCGGGGTGCGGGCCCAGTCGATCAAAAATACTCAACAGCTGGCCGTGTCCCCGCCCACCACGGCCTCCGCAGCCTCCGCGGTGATGAGGTGGGAAGTCACCATGTCCTCGTCCGCCACGTCCTCCGCGGTGATGAGGTGGGAAGTCACCATGTCCTCGTCCGCCACGTCCTCCGCGGTGATGACGGGTGATGAGGTGGGTAGGCACCGCGCCCTCCGCGGTAATGAAGAGGGTGCACACCACGTCCTCGCCCGCCGCGCTCTGCAGCCTGGGTTGGCGGGTGAACTTGTGGGTGTGTCGGCGCAGGGGGTACTTTCGGCCCTGGACATTCGTCATTTTCACCTTTGCTGTATCTCCCAAACTATAAAAGATGTACTCCTGCCGCTTGAACCAGTATGTTTTTTCTAAAATTGTCTACAAAGTGACGTAAAGAACTTAATTTGGCGAGAAAATGGTCATTCGTCACTTTGTCAAATTACCACTGCAGATATTCAGATGCATACAATCCAGAAATAGAAAAGCACGATTATATCTTTTAAAAAGGTCAAAAATTATCCCAAAAACCTCAAATTCACGTTTACTACCCTCTCAATATATATCATCGTGTGGTACCGATTGAAAGGCAACCCCCAATGCAGACAAAGTTTTGCCTCCGAATCAGGGATCCTTAACTTACCTCATAAGGGCATCATAACGTTATCATAAGAGTTACAGTTATTTCCCTTAACTTCTAACATCTTTTCAAAAGGGTAAGTTTTTTTTTTATGTCTTAAATGTGTGTAGATATACTTTGGCAAGTACACTGCAAATTGGATGGAAAGACTTCGCGCCAAATTATGGCGAGACATAAAAGTCTCGCCATAATTTGGTCAGAAAAAAGTCTCGCCACAAAACGGTCAGACACAAAAGTCTTTCCCCAAAATGGCGAGACTTTTGTGTCTGACCACGCACTGGTAGCCGACGAGTGTGACGTCATATTCGTTGGAGTGTGAATTTTGTCACGTTCGTTTGAATACGTTGTCACATTCGTTTGAACGTGACTCGGCCGTTTAAGTAGGGTGTCACATTCATTTGAATGTTGATCAACATTCAAACGAATGTGACATCATATTCAAACGAACGTGACAAAATTCACATTCGAACGAATATGACGTCACATTCGTTGGTTTCCAGTGCGGCCTTTAGGCCGTAACTGTCAAGCGCAATACGGCCTTCAGGTGGCGGTCAGACACAAAAGTCTCGCCATTTCGTGGTGAGACGTTTGTGTCTGACCGTTTTGTGGCGAGACTTTTTTGTCTGACCAAATTTTGGTGAGACTTTCAGGTCTGACCAAAACTTGGCGAGACTTTTATGTCTCGCCTCTGGTACGGCGAGAAGTCTGACCTTTGGATTTGTAGTGTACTTTCATAAGTCCGTACCCTTAACCTATAGCGAATATTGTCTTATGTTACGTTATGACAGCAGTGTTAGTTACACGTTAAGTTAAGGATCCCGGGTAGTTCCATGCGTACCGTGCCTTTTCATGTCCGAGGGACCAAACGGCATCATTCAAATTTGTTTTAAGCGTTCTACCGGCTTGACCCTCCTTAAGCACACCATTGAAGTAAGGGGAGATGAAATAAAGTTCAGATAATTCAGATGTCTAAGCCCAGTAGGCTTAAGAAGGCCCATTTCGTAATGTTCCGTCATGTCCACAGCACCCATTTGCCAACTTTGCCTTTCTAAATTGAGGAACTTGGCCCTCTCAACTGCCAAATGGCCGTTTCGTGGCGTTCTCTAGTCCATTATGTACAAAATTTCCAATGGAGACTTTTGTACAAGTCTTACTGTGCCCCTTATGGGCTGCTAAAAAATGTCCACCGTGTGTCAACAAGACAAGTGCTTCTTTCGAAAATAACCACTCAGACTCAACTAGTATTTCTCTACGTATCGAGGTGGAGAAACTCTCCGTATCGAAAGCGTTCCTCCTAATGCATAAGAAATTCGCTGGGTCAAACGTTTCCGACGCATGATTTGGTTACAGCACGCCCTAGGGATTCCCGTACGATTTTCCTGACAAATCGGTAGGTTGTAAATATGAAGTAAAATTCCGTATTGGCTACCACAGCGTAAGCCAAGCGACGTAACATACCACTTGTAGCGTGGAAAGTTGTGCCTATGGATCAGAAAAATAAGGCTAGGAAGGTATTCTACTTTTAAAATAGCACAGTCCGTTTGACGCCCTAAAACCCACACTTTGTATTTTTCCGTCATTTGTAACTGCCGTTATTATTTTCACTCGTTTGATTTCTACAAGACCCCTAAGCGCTACAAATGTATTTCTTTGAATCGAAAAAGTGACAAAAAGGTCATTAAGCTCAATTTCGCGCAGTGTGTTCAAAGCTGGAGTTGACACTAAACTTCAGTTCATCCTGAAATGCCTGGTTATTTGGCACGCCGCATCTCTGAAACGGTTAAAGCTTAAGGGGGGACATCACTCCAAAATAATCAAAAATTGCAACTTTTTTTTATTCGTTAATATTATAGATCATTCTTTTCTGCGTCGAATGGCGAAAACCGCATTCCGGAATTCAAAAAATTGCAGTTTTAGGAGGTTGTGGGCCGCAGACATGCATAGGGGAAAAGCCCAGTTTCCCCAACTTTGATCGCGTTTTTCTCGGAACATGAAATTGCAAACGGTTGCAGGCCTCTAGGCCGCAGTTTTTGAGCTACAGCGGAGAGATTTAGCATGGAAGCTCCTACGACATGCCGCTATGGTGGGTAGCAAAATAATTTGCATTGGTCAATTTTTATTATTTTTTTAACGTTTAAAATTGAACAATTTTGACCAAAAAAATTGAACAATTTTTTTTGGTATGTAACAAATACAACTTAAAATGATTTTTTTAAATGTGATTGAGGTACCCACCATAGCCAGACATCTCAGGAAGGCTGTCACCAAATTTCGTTGTTCTACGTCAAACCGTTTGGCGTCCAGCGCTGCAACGGTGCGAAATGGTCTAACCTAACACTCAAAAATGTGTTTTCAGCGAAAGCGCTGTACTGCCCTGGCGGATTGACTTTCTGTTGTTTTGTACTTTATCTGTTAAAATATGAACAATTTATCTCTTTCCGTTTAGTTTTTATGACGCACTGCAAAGCCAGTGGTAAGTTTACTTGCCACAAATTTGGCAAGCCGTTTTGAATGCCAAAATTTGGCAAGCTTTAGATGAGCTTGCCAAATTTTGGCAAGCTGGGGAGTCTATCCGGGCCAAGCTTGCCAAATTTTGGCAAGCTAGGGAGTACTTCCGGGCCAAGCTTGCCAATTTTTGGCATTTAAAACGGCTTGCCAAATTTGTGGCAAGTAAACTTACCATCGGCTTTGCAGTCCGTTTTTACAAAAGCACTGTTTTTGGAGTGATGTCCCCCCTTAAGGGTTCTTATTTTGCACGTTAATTTTGTTCAAACGTTCCCTTGTTAGTGTGAAAAGTGACAAAACAAAGCTGATAATCATTTTCAACAGAGATCTCATACTACTGCCTACTGTACATTGTCCAATAGTGATTTTAGTTTACATTCAAGAATCTTTAATTTTATTTTGCTTCATACAAATGAAACGATTTGACAGTTTAAAAGCCTGATCAACAAGTAGTGCCAGTTCGTGTTTTTATTTGCTGTCTTCTTCCCTTCTGTTGCGTTGGTTTTCGTTTGGTTTGTTTAGTTTTTGAGTTACACACATTGGTGTTGATACCAAGTGGAAAGCAAATACTCAATTGGCGACGCAAGCGTTATTCCTCTGTTAGACTTTATCTGAGGCTCAACGGTTAAAGTTTGTTTTAAAAATCGGTCTTGATGAGTCCATTCCTCATTTTTTTTGTGCTTCTTTTTCACCCACTAAAAGTAACGAAACATCGACATAAAGTGTGCAAAATTGGTCTCTGAGTGTGGCGTCAGTAGTATGTAAGCGGATATGTAACGGGGTCCTGCCGGTAAGCGGATATGTAACGGGTAGTCAAAGTGGAGGGGGGTAACCCATCGCACCTAATTTTTGGTGATCGGTATCTTGGGCGGTCCTAACCTAAGTGAACCTAAGCAGGTCCTCATCTTGGTCGGGCCTAACCCAACCGAACCTAAGTCGCGCGAGGGGTAGGGGCCGTCGACATTTGCGACTTTTCGATTTCGACAACGGAATAGCACTCAAAAGTTGCGTTTTTTAATGCTGATTTCAGATCTGTCCTCGGTTTTGCGATCAGACAAAGCTTTGATGACCCTACCGGCCGTTTTATGCAAAAAAGCGGTGTTTTTCATGTTTTTACTGTGTTAAGGCTCCCGGACAGCTTCCACGTCGTCGGCCAAGGTAGGTGACCGTTGAGTTGTCTTCAGTAGCATAAAAGACAACACTCTGAGCCACGAGGGGTCGTGGGTCACCCCTCTAATGTGCCAAAGACCTGAAAAACTGAATCTTTTTGGTCGAAAATCACTCAATTTTTACCATTTTTTCACCGTTTATCGACTATTACGAGAGCCCACGGGCCCGAGGTCATAACTTACGCAGACCAAAAGGTGTCACTGGGTATAAGAAAGGTCACCCAGCCCCTGCCCGGGCCCGGGGAGGCGCTGGGGCAGCGAGAGGGGCGGTGTCGAATATGTTCAAAATGACCAAAATCAGCTGATCGGCCGCCTGGGACATGCTGTGTAGGGGATGGGAGCGTGTCGCCGCGCCGGTCACGACGCTTCGCCCGCTGCCCGCCCAGCCGGCCTGCTAGCCAGCCGGCCTGCCAGCCCGTCGGCACTGCGTAAGACTGCAAGAGGGACAGCGACGGGAGCTGCAGGGCGGGCAGGCTGAAAGCGTTTCCGAAGAATCCATCGCTGCCTCTGTCGCACCCCGGAGGCAGAGCGACGGAGTGCTGCTGGCGCGTGTTGAGTTTGAGTTGCCTAGGCACAGTGAGGCAAGGCGTCAGAGTCGGCGGTGACCGCTGCAAGCGTCGTGCCAGCCTGGCATGGTCGACATGAGCCCCGATGGCCTGAGCCCCGGCCGAGCCCGACTTGAGCGCCGACACGAGCACTGACTGAGCTACGATGGCCAGAGCCCCGAACTGAGCCCCGGCCGAGCCCGACTCGAGCTGCGATGTCCAAAACCCTGACCTGAGCCTGTTTTGAGCCCCGACCTGGGCCTCATTTGATCCTCATTTGAGCCCCGCGCCTAAAAAGTTAAAATTTTCAATTTGAACCAAAATCTTTGAAGAACAATCAAAAATGGAAGTTTTTTCGGCGTGGGGCTCAGATGGGACTCAGGTCGGAGCTCAAACCAGGCTCGGTTCGGGGCTCTGGCCATCGTAGCTCAGTCAGTGCTCGTGTCGGCGCTCAAGTCGGGCTCGGCCGGGGCTCAGGCCATCGGGGCTCATGTCGACCATGCCAGGCCCGTGCTGTAGGGAGATTAGAGAGCTCGCTCCCTCCCTCCCAGGGAGGGAGGGACTCCCTGGTGACTCGCTTGCGACTCGCTTTTACAGCGGCGCTTTCCAAAAGGCAAGGAGACGTTGCCGTTTTCCTCCCTGGGCGTTTTCAGATGGAATGAACATTTTATTTATGTACTTTGCGTGTTTTGACATCATTATAAGGCATGTTTGACTGTTGGTAGCGTTGGCTTGGCAGCCCTGATCTAGTGCCGTGACGACGCCTTGCAAGGGAACAGTCCATTGTTATATATTTTTACACATTGCTCACAAGAACAACAAATTTGTTACAAATAATTTGTTGGAATTTTTTTTATCAATTTCATATGACACAATAAACTAATACTCCGTGCGTTTTGAATGAAGCACAACGGCCGTCGCCGTCGTTGCGCGCTTGTCAACAACGGACAACTTACCGCGCAAACCAACGGACCGCACGGCGCACGGTCGACTCTCTCAACCGTTACAGTTGTTTGAATTAATTGTTGATTGTTGAATTAATCGATTCACTTGAATCCCAAGGTAAGTTTATTGAAAATCTCGTAATGCAATCATCATTCAATGAATCACATTAGGTGCATTCGTGAGATATGCACGTTGTTTTCGAATTCACGTCGGTGACTCTTCGAATCTTAGCCTCTTCGCGCCGTATTGGACGGTTTTCTGGTTGTTTTTCCGTATCCGGGCGCTTGTTGATGTTGTTTTTCGTTTTTGTTTTTATTTCCCTTGTTTACATATTCAAGTGAAGCGTATGCAGCCGGTGTTATTGTTTTCAGACTGACGAGTGTTAGGTTAGGGATCTACTGCACCATCTTCACCGTCGGAAAGGAGATTGTGGTTGCTTTAGTCGTGACATCGGGCCGAGTTTCCTGGCTTTGATTTCTCATCATTGGGTTTTCCAATCATTGGATAATGTACTCATGGAAACATAACCCATGCAAAACAATCCGCCTCAGACCTCAGAGAAGTCATCGACTGTTAAGGGCCCCTGCAATACATTGCTTCGCTTGTCAGACAAGTACTACTCCTTCCTTCCTTTCGTTTTGTTTTGTTTTGGTGCGACTGGCTGACTCAAGCTCTATGCTCAATTATTCTTATCTGTCCGCTGTATTCTCTCGTCATTGGTGGTATGGACTTTTGTCACTGATTCGCTCAAAGGTTTTTATCTGTTGAAGGTAGTCTGTTGGTATTCTGACCTCACTGTGCTGTCTAACTATTTTCTAGTTCTGATCAGCCTCTGTCCTGTGACCTTAAGAAAATTGTCATACCCTTCAACGTTCTCTCATAATTATTTCTATATTTTTCTTCCAGATGGCTGACGAATTGCCAGACTACATTCCAAATAGTCTTCCTGCGACAGGAGAGCAAAAGGAATACCTACTCTCCTACATGGAGAAACGGCCACGCTTTGCTCAAGGTGAATTCACTGGCCCTGATGGGAAAGAGAACCTTAAAAAGCAGTGGAGAATTTTGGGAACGGCACTTAATGATGTGCCTGGAGGGTCGACGAAAGGAGCCTCTCAGTGGCAAAAAGTGAGTACCTTTTGTATCCAAAGATCTTCAAATTCTGCAGTTTCAGGCTATGTATTTTTATCAATGCTTGTGTCCGGCAGTTTTGGGTCGACCAGAAGCAAGCCGTGAAGAAGAGAGGCATAGCTGTGAATCAATTGTTGAAGAGAGGGACCGGGGGTGGCCCTCCTGTCGACAAGTTATCGCTCTACGACAACCGGCTTCTGGCTGCCATGGGTGGGTGGAAGCGGGTCATCGGGGTGCAGGAGGTGAAGGACCCATTAGATGTAAGTAGCTATTCTCCTGATGGTTGTACACAGTTATATAGAATATTTCAGTTTACAACAGACTATTTTGCAGATCAATCCATATGAAAGAAGGAGAAGAAATCAGTCTGCAGGTAACTCCCTTCTTATCACTTATCACAGTCTTATCACTATCTTCGCATGAACTATTTATTCCTTTTTATTTTTCTATGGTTGGTCTGACATGTTGCTTCTTAACATTGTGTTTTTAGAGAGGAGGTCCAGGGACCGATCCCATAGCAGAGGCAAATCGAGTAGAAGGAGATCGGGACACCGGTCACGCAGAGGATCTAGAGATAGGCGGAGGTACAACAGAGGTTCTTCTGCAGGTAATGACCTTTGCCGCCTTTTTATTGTTTAAATTCCTTTCTTTCTTTCTTTCCATCTATTTGTGATTGACTTAATATATTCCATTTTAAAATTGTGTTTTCAGAGAGAAGGTCTAGGAACAGATCCTTTAGCAGAAGCAGATCAAACAGGCGGTACAACAGACGTTCTTCTTCTGCAGGTAATGACCTTTGCCGCCTTTTTATTGTTTGAATTCCTTTCTTTCTTTCTTTCCATCTATTTGTGATTGACTTAATATATTCCATTTTAAAATTGTGTTTTCAGAGAGAAGGTCTAGGAACAGATCCTATAGCAGAAGCAGATCAAACAGACGGTACAACAGTCGTTCTTCGTCTGCAGGTAATGACCTTCTCTGACTTTTTATTTTTTAAATTTCTTTCTTTAAATTTTTTTTAAAATTTTAACATTGTGTTTTCAGAAAGTAGGTCTAGGGACCGATCAGGCTCAAAGTCAGGACACCGGTCAGGACACCGGTCACGTAAAGATTGTAGTGATCGGCGAAGGTACAATAGATATTCTTCATCTGCAGGTAATGACCGTCACTGACTTTTTAGTATTATAATTTATTTCTTTCACTTTTTTTATCTATGTGGGATTGATTTAATTTGTTCCATTTTAACATTGTGTTTGCAGAGAGTAGGCGTAGAGACCGATCATGCAGCAGTAGCAGATCGAGACACCGTCATGCTGGGAGAAGGAGATCAGGACACCGGTCACGTAGGGATTCTGGTGATCGGCGAAGACACGACAGAAGTTCTCCCTCTGCAGGTAGTGACTTTCACTGTCTTTTTATTTTTTTAATTTCTTTCTTTCTTATTTTCTATTTAGAATGTCTATTTCTTTTTTTCTACTTGGGATTGATTTAATTTGTTGTATTTTCTCATTGGGTTTTCAGAAAGAACATCCAGGGACCAATCAAAACACCAATTTCCTAATGAATCCAGTAAAAGCCAGAGCCATGAAAAAAGTGTTCCCTCTGATGGTAAACTAACTAATGAATCCAGTAAAAGTCAGAGCCATGAAAAAATTTTGCCCTCTGATGGTAAACTAATTAATGAATCCAGTAAAAGCCAGAGCCATAAAAAAAGTGCTCCCTCTGATGGTAATGACCTTCACTGTTTTGTTCTTATGAAACTGTCTTTCTTTCTTTCTTTGTTTCTTTTTATCTACGTAGGATTGATTTAATTTGTTCTATTTAGTCTGAACAACCTTAGACAATCTCATTGAACATTTTCTCCTTCTGATCGCATTTTTACTTTCCAGGCTGGGAGAAGGTACCTGATTATCTAAAAAAATCTGTAGCAGTTGATTCCAGAGGGTGGCAAATACCATCTGAAGACATATTATCTACTGCCCCATCAACATTTGCCCCATCTGCCCCATCAAATTTGGCAAAGTTGGGAGCAGCCGCGGCAGAACTAGTGTACTCAACCCGTGTAAATAGTGCTGGCGCGTTTGTGCCTTCCAAAGCTTCTGCCACAGCCACAGCTTCTGCCCCAGCTTCCTCATTCAAGGCAGCACCGGTCAGTTAAAGTGGCTAGCTGCAATGGGGTTTGTTACCAATAACGTTTGAATGATAACTGTTATTTTCTCTCATATAACAGGTGACTGGACTGGAGACACTAGCAACAATTGCAGCAACTAGACCAAGAGCTCAGATACAATTGCCACTACAATTGCCACTAATGAATTGCATGATTAAAGAAGTTAATGGAGTAAAAACCCTTGTGCTAAGACACCCATTAAAAAATCTGAGCAATGTATAAATTCATGTTGATTTTAATGTCTTAAGTTCTGGTTTGTGGTGCCTTTAAATTCTTATTTGGGACGGTGTTATAATTGTGCCATAAATATTTTATCTCTTTGTTTGTGTGTTTGAAGTTTGTAATTTGCTTCCATGTTTGTTATTTTTCCTAGTTGATAAAGATTAGTAGGTGTTTGATACAGAGTTTACAGAAAACTTCTATTCGTATTTGGCACTAGTCCAATTTAAGACTGATGTAATTGATAAGCTTGGCTTAAGAATAGGTTCAGAAAGTGCTCCCCTACTATATGTTGATAAACTTCTGACCATAATGTGTGATCTTAATGGCAGTTATTCTATCTGTTAACTTATTCTTCAGAAGAATTTTAATGTGGAGTTACTTTTCTAGTTGATGTAGATCAGCATTTCTACACAAAGCACTTATTCATTTTACTGTAAAACTGCATGTATGTATATTAATTTCATGTGTATGACACTTTTCTTCTGCATAGTAATTGAGACTGTGATGTGATTAAAATTGGTTTTAAGTGTCCGGTATTATTATTGATGGGGGCAAGGAGCTAAGGCTCGTCATGAGTTTTGTACTACTGTCGACTCCCATTTAAAGTTTGTCTGTGTTCTCATGTGTTTTCTTTTTTCTTCTTTTAAATCTGTTATCTTGCATGTGTTTTGTTTGTTGTGTTGTCTTGGTTTATTGCAACTGCTCTCATTTATAAGTAACTTATTTTGAGCTCAAAATTTAGTTGCTTCATATTTCTTAGTAATCTAACAAACAACATCAAAAACTCTGAAAGCCTGAACCATGTGGGACCACCATATCTTAAGTTTCACTTTTGTTAGCTTGGTCAAATGTTCAATTTTGGGAATGTTGCCTTTTCCTAAAATCTTCTTTAATTGGTTCTTTTAATCCCTCTGTGTAGCAAACCTTAACAGAAGGCATGAATGAGGTTTTGTTTTTTAAATTATTCAAACTGTTAACTTTAGGATTTAAATTGTGATTCTAGAAATATAAGTCATAAACGCTTTTGCAATCGTTTGGTAAGTTTCAACAGTTTATTCAAACAGAACTTGCATGGACATGTTTAGATGTGGGCTGGTGGTTTACCATCATGTAGGAAAATAAGTAATTTGCTTCCAGGTTTGTTATTTTTCCTAGTTGATGAAGATTTGTGTTTGGTGTTTGATTTAGAGTTTATAGAAAACTTCTATTCGTATTTGGCACTTGTCCAATTTAAGACTGATGTATTTGATAAGCTTGGGTTAAGAATAGGTTCAGAAAGTGCTCCCCTACTATATGTTGATAAACTTCTGACCATAATGTGTGATCTTAATGGCAGTTATTCTATCTGTTAACTTATTCTTCAGAAGAATTTTAATGTGGAGTTACTTTTCTAGTTGATGTAGTTTAGCATTTCTACACAAAGCACTTATTCATTTTACTGTAAAACTGCATGTATGTATATTAATTTCATGTGTATGACACTTTTCTTCTGCATAGTAATTGAGACTGTGATGTGATTAAAATTGGTTTTAACTGGTCAATCCTCAAAAGTCTGTTCCCTCCATGCTCTCCCTCTCACTGTTTTTTTTTCTTGTTGCACATAGTACAGACTCCAGTCACAGCATGAATAAGGATGGAAAAGGAAAAAGAATGCATACCCCAAAACAAGAATTGACAAGAGATATTTAGACTTTATTGTTTCTTTGTTTTCCTGATGTAGTTAGCACAACTGCCACTTCAAGCTTAAAAAGCAAGAAAGTTGGCATCCAGGGGAAAACAAATGAATAAAATTAGGTTTGAGGAACAATTCAGTTTCATGAAACATGTTGCTCACAAAGCAATGCGGCTTGATGATAGGGGGTACATTAGGGCTCAACTGCTGCACATACATTATCACAGCACAATTAAAGCACAACAAACAACTGGAACTTGGCCATTATGTTCTACTTAGGGAGTCCCCTTTTTTTAAAAAAATATTTTAGCTGCTTATTTAAAATGGGCTTTGTTTTGCTTTCTGAAAGTTAAATACTCATCTAATTTCTTTTAAAGCAATGTCAGGTACAAATGACAAGTGAACCAATTGTTGTTAGTCACCTCACTTTCAAGAAAAACTTCACACTTTTCATTTTACAGTGGTTGATGATACTGTTTCAGAGTAAATGTGTGAAAGAAATGCCTCATGATGATGCATTCAATTTTGAATTTCCACTCGTACAAAAACTATGTATAGCAGGAGCATATGGATTTTTTCATAAATAAATCACAAAAAGCATGGAAACCTACAATATGACAAGGGGCAAAAAAGGTCCATCTATAGAGCAACTTAAATGCTAGCTATACAGAATTGTGGTATGAAACTGTATTAATTTAAAAGGTGTGGAGAAGTATCCAAAGGCTACATAGTGCCAACAAACATCTTCATTCAATTTTAAAAAAAGGCTGCCCAGTGTGTACAAAAAACAATATGAAATACTAATACTGCCAAATTGTTGTTTTGCAGATTTAAAAAAAAACAACAAAAGAAACAGACAAACACACTTAATTACGCATTTCTTCCAACTCTTGCACAATCCGATTACGAATTTCCCTTCCTCGGGCAAGTAATGCATGAACTCTTACACCACCATCTTCGTCATCAAAAAGGTCTTCTTCTGGTAGTGCATCATTAACATTGTCATTGAGTAAGTTCTCCTCATTTATATAATTTGGAATACCCAAGATACCCAAATTCATAATGACACATGCAGCATTTACAAATTTGCCACTTTTAACATAGTTATAATGAAGGACCCGTTCATCATGAAGGCACCTGCAAGGAAAATTTGGTGATAGTCAAAAACAGAAGATAAGGGTGTTGGAACAGAAAAAGATGCTGATTTGAGGCAAAAAATTAGAAATGTGCCAAATAAAGCTTTTACATCATTGGTTTGTCGTTGTTGTTTCTTTTTGGAGGGGGAGGGGCTTTGCAACAGGCCTTCGAATTTTGAAGGGGCTGGGGGCAGGACTCACCTGAATTTCCCTTTCAGAGCACCAATGCAACGTTCTACAACGTTTCTGTCACTAGCGTGTGCATGGTTGTACCGGGCCTCCGGCGAGTCATCAAGAAGAGGCCGATCTGCTCGGTTAAATGGTGTCATCATCCAGGGCTCTAATGTATAACCCGCATCCCCTGTAGCAAAGCACAAGTGTTAAAGTCACCGGTTGTTGTATTATTCAAGTCTCAAGTCTCATACCTAGTAAGTGGCAGGGTTGTTGCTCATTAAGCTGCATCATTCTAGTTCTCAAGGCACTTCCCTGGAACACAAACGAATCGAAAGTTGCACCAGGAAACCTTGCATTTACATTCATGACATACATTCTCCTGTCACATGTCTGAAAAAAGAAAAAAGGAAAAAAAAAGGATTAGTACAGGCCATTTTTATGCTCACTACATTTCTCATGAAATGCTACCTACAATCATTGCATTTAGGCTCGCGAAGCTCTTCCTTCCAATAAAACCAGCTCTGTTGTTGCGAATAGATGGCTTTATGATTTTTACTAGGGTACCGTCAGTGTACCCAAGTGTACCACGTAGTTGCCCTCCTAGAGCACGATTTCTGCAAACCAAAGATGAAAATAATTACTACACTCAAAAAAATTTCAATACAAAATTCTGTAACATGGTTACGCAGTAATTTCCACTACAAATGTTACAGAATTTTGTATCAGCACTGATACAAAATTTTGTATCACGCGTTACGGTAAACTGTTTCCCGGTTACAGAATTCTGCAATGCAAAAATCAGAAAAATTTGTCGTTTTATAAACAAAATTTGAACCTCAACGATCGTTCATTCCTACACATTCGCTCCGTCGCTCATGTACTCCCGAACACCCGGGGAAACCGAACTGCGTTCTCCGGAACCGAACCCCGGTCCCCCGGATTGCCAGCTCGTCATGCTACCGCTTGCGCCACAGCGCCGTATGGGGAGGCACGCCTCAGACTGTCGATGACACCGAGCGGGCACGCTGCATGCCCAGGTAGTGGTGGGAAACGAGCCCTGCGGCGCGACAGTTCCTGGCCCGAAGCTTCTAAAGTACCATGCCCCACGTTAGGACTTTTCGCCCGATCAACTGTGATGTTAAAATTAAGCTCGTAATTTGACTTTGAATTTGCGTTATTAATTTTTGCATCAGACGATATGTAAACTTGTAACGATATGTTACGGTTTTCTGTATCAGTTACAGTTATTTGCATAAAGATCGCATTTTTACATGGAACTATATCACTGATTGTGAATATTGAAACGAAAAGTACAGAATTTTGTATCAGTTTTAGAATTTTGAAGCACTGATTCGTAAATTCGTAACATTCTTGACGTGATACAGAATTTAGGATCAAGGATACAAATTTTTGTAACCGACTGACGTGTTACAGAATTTTGTATCAAGATCGTTACAAAATCCTACATTATTTTTTAGAGTGTAGCCTAAAATTCGATCAAGTTCTCCTGACAGAACCCATGGCCGCCAGCTGTGTTAGGGCAGGGTGAGAATTAATCCTTTTGTCAATAACTAGAAATAAAATTAATTACCTATCAATGCAGATATTTAATTCCCCAATATTTTCAGGAAACCTGATCATTTGGGATAGTACCACGTCCTCATTGAGGGCCTCTGTAATTTCATCTATGTACTGGGACATCGTTGGCTGCGCCACTGCCACGTCGAACTGACGACCAGTGGGAGTCTGGTAGCTGCCTGTGGCGTTAGACCGTCCCTTATTTTTTCAAATTGAACCGAGACAAAAGTTCGTGGTGCCAAATTGTTCCATTTGGTGAGAAAACACCTCTGCCAAAGTTTGGTGGTGCTACGATATCGCATGGCCGAGCCTGAGGGGCCTAAGTGGAAATTTCAAAAATCGGCCGATTTCGGAATTTCAAAGTTGTCTTCCAAGTAAACACGTCATTTTGATGCCCGTAGGGCGAAAATTTCAAGCGTTTTGCCGTATCTCGAACCGTTATGGCCGAAACGGCGCTCTGAACGCGCTCCGCCACCGCGCGGAAGGCCGATCTGGACCCAACTACGACGCTTTTGGGCTGCACCGAGCCGCCCCGGAGGGCAGTGTATCGCTGCGTCGCTGTCAGCACCTTCCCAAAACATGTATCTGAACTATCTCTGAAAATTCCAATTTGGTTAGTGGGATTACTCAATAGGAAAATGCTGAAATATGCCCTCAAAGTGTCAAATTTAGCCATAATAGCATTTTTCGCGTGTTTTGGTGTAAAATTTGGTCTTAACCACGTCTGTATTGAAATCTAACCTACCAATTACTATGCAATTAGTCAAACACATGTTTTGGGAAGGTGCTGACAGCGACGCAGCGATCCACTGCCCTCCGGGGCGGCTCGGTGCAGCCCAAAAGCGTCGTAGTTGGGTCCAGATCGGCCTTCCGCGCGGTGGCGGAGCGCGTTCAGAGCGCCGTTTCGGCCATAACGGTTCGAGATACGGCAAAACGCTTGAAATTTTCGCCCTATGGGCATCAAAATGACGTGTTTACTTGAAAGACAACTTTCAAATTCCGAAATCGGCCGATTTTTGAAATTTGCACTTAGGCCCCTCAGGCTCGGCCTTGCGATATCGTAGCACCACCAAACTTTGGCAGAGGTGTTTTCTCACCAAATGGAACAATTTGGCACCACGAACTTTTGTCTCGGTTCAATTCGAAAAAATAAGGGACGGTCTAATATACTGTACAATTCATTTCAAAAAATTTAACCAAAAATCGGTTAAATTTTGGGTTAGGGGACAATTAAGATGTCTATATTGAGGTCAGCGCACTGAAAACTACAGGGAAATACATAAACCTCAACCTGGAAAGTTTTGCCCCAAATTGCGTAGCTCTAGATGAAAATGTAGGATTGGCATTGAAATAAATGTAGTTTTTGTGACCAGTACACTGCAAACTACATACAATACTTTAGACTCAATTTCTGCATATTGTTCCTACTTGTCTTCATGAAGCACCCTCTGTCGCCACCAATTCCCTGATGCCACACCAAAGCGAATCCCTCAGTCGAGTAAAATTCAATTGCCAGCATTGAATCGCTTAATTGGCTACTCGTATGCTTGGGTCACTATTCGATAACTCTTTTTTCTTAACTAATGAACTCACAATTTTATAAGTTATACTTATGAAACATTTTGTCATTCTTTCATTGTGAACCAGTGAATAAAACAATATTGATTGGAACATGTTATCACAGTAAATATTAAGAGAGTCAGTTTAGGGTAGGCTGATCTGCACCAGTTAACGGGGACCAATTATTGTCAAATCCAGTGATTCGTCACATAGAGTCCAATGCCAAGGCTACCCAAGGCTTAATGAACCGACATAATTTATCTTACTCATGCAAACAATACTGAGTAGTACCAGTTATATTAACTTCGGTAAAGTTAAAGGAATCGTCTCACTAAATCCAATCACCAATTCATTTACCGCTCAAAACCTGAGTCGTCTCATTGAAACCAATATCAATTCAAACTCCATTAGGATTAAATATACACAACCATATATTGATTCTATTAATAAACTCATGTTAGTACTTTTGCACTCTTGTCAGCCTGCAGCATTGCAATAGAATGAATTTCTCGAATCCAAACTAAGTATGCCTGCCAATTTCAACAGAAGTTATTTCTGCATTTCCCTGATTTCCTCTAGTTTGAAAATTTTAAAAAGAGGATGACACTAGTATGAAATAAGAAGATGCGCACAATACAAAAGGTCAAAATAAAAACATCTTTTTTACAATGCTTTGTCAAAGTGCACTGACCTGGAGATGATTCCCCTCTGACAGGGGAGGGGGGAGAGGGGAACGAAACACGTAAATCATTTTCGAAACCATTCTCCATATTTCGCTGTGTTGGTGTTCCATAAGGGTTTTAATCATTCAAGAATGTTGAAAAACTAAGGCCGATCTCATTTCCAAACCCTTCTGCTCTTTATTTCGTTTTATTTGCTTAAGTCCCGTATTTGAGAGCCGCGGACCCGCAGGTATGAGAAATTGGTAAGCGCTGCGGCGCTGCCAACCTAACCACGCTAATGACCTGGTTCAAAAATATGCTTTGAATATTTCAAACGATACTAAACAACGATTTGAAACAAACTCGTGTTGGGGGGTACTAAGGCGACGTTAAATACGAAATCTTGAAACTATAGCCACTGTAGTTGCTGAGAATCGTTGGTGAGTACAAACAGACAGACGCACGACCAGTCACTTTTCAGCGCGCCCAAACACGGCAAGGGCTTCGCTATCGCTCAGCCAAAAACATCCCATTTTAAAATAGAGCTCTCAAAGCGAATGGAGTTGCATGGCCAACGGCAGGCTGCTCTCATTGAGCTTCACTATCCAAACACGATCGCTCAAGTGATTGAAGGGGAAAACGAAATCACGTTACTGGCGCCTGGCTCTGTGGACACGGTTTTTGTCAAACCCGGCTGCTTTCCTTCTAAGTCCGATTTTCTGGAGGCAGTAAACATTGCGGTGTCGGTCCTCAACAATGACATTGAGGGTGACCCGCCACTGAGCGAAACGGCCGATCGCCGAGTCGAGTTTCAGCCCTTTCAGCCCGAAAGGCCCGATATGAAGGTCCACTTTTCCCCTCGCCTCGCATTGCAGCTCGGTTTGGACCACCACGGCCCTTACCCTGCAAACGAAAAAATTAGTGGCGTCAAGCCCGTTGAATTGAGTTTGGGCATTCCATCACAACTCTTTATTTACATGGACATTCTGGCTGATCAGATCATTGGGCACACGAGGGCTCCCATACTCCGCACGGTCCCAGTAGATATAAATGCACGGTTCGGCAGCATGACTATTTTTCACTGCGAGCATCCGATTTATTTCGACATAAATACACGGTCGTTTGACACGATCCAAATAGATATAAGGGACCACGCAGGGCGTTATCTCCCATTTGAACACGGGACGTTGACCTTACTGGTACACTTTAGACAGGTGTCTTAGAAAAAAATGGCTCCTCAAAACCAAATAACGAACCATTACGTCACGCAGGCCGGTGGCGGTTTAGGGCAATTTTACGCGGGTAGTTCCTTCCAGAAGGGGTACGGTAAGGGAGGGTGGGGCACCTAGTGACACTTTTTGGATTTTGGGACTCACTCCGATACTGTGCGAGAAATGAATCTGCTTTCTCCTCAGAAGATTGCTTTGATCCTTCCTTGATCGCAAAAACATGTTGTGGCGTTTCGACAACACCTATTTCTATTATTTACATAGCTTCCCGCAGACCTCTGCACTTGTCACTTGGTGCCCCAGCCCGGGGCACCTAGTGACAGGTCATATAACTCACATACCAGCATAGAGCGACGCTCAAGCTAATTGGAAATTTTCTGTTTTGGACTCTTTAAGCTTTTTAAATATCAAATCATTCTGAACGGAGCCATTTTTCCTCAAGAAACTGCATTTTACTACATTGCCAATCAAATTCAATGTTCTACGAAATTGTCGTACAAATTAGTCTCATTTATGTTTCGTTGTGTGACAATCGGTGACAATTTACTTCGCGGTTGCCAAATCGATGTTTTGAAACGTTTAAATCGTTGAAATACGGTAAATAGAGTGTGTCTGTCACTACCTGCCCCCCGGGGGCTCATTTCCGTTCATAATTTGATATAAAAGAAATGAAATCATATGTTTGAGCTGGTTTAGCGAAAACAACTTACTAGAGGTCCTTATTATTGATTAAAAGTGCCAGAATGATCGGCAGTGCCGTGTACTGGAAGAATGGCGAGAAAGCATTTTGTAAAAAAGTCGTAAAATCTGTGATTTTGCCTAACTATTTTTTTGCTTTTATCCTAGGGGCTAAAATATTTTGTTCAAAGTCTCACGTTCACTTGAACATGATTCCACAGCACAAGACCTTTAGATAAGCCACCTCAAGGTGTCTGAAAGTGCCATAGGGTGGCCAGGGCAGCCCTGTGTCACTAGGTGCCCCTGTCACTAGGTGCCCCACCCTCCCTTATCGGTTCCTGGCTCGGCGGTCTTTTCCGTACTATTCTCCCCATTCTCCGGAGCGGTGCGTCGGCCGTGGGGAAGGAGGCGGCCCGGGCGGGTAGCGCGGTACTGGCTGATGTCGCGGAGGGCGCGAATTTCCGGGGAAGCATGAACAAACGCGTCGGGGAGGCCGCGGGCAACCTGGCCAACCAGGCCAAAAGGAAAGCTGACCAAATGGCAGGGTCTGGTGCTATAAAAAGGCGCAAACGAGCCCGAAAGGCTCATAACGTTCCGAAGACTCGTAAGAGAAAGACCGTCTCTAGTGCAGACTACTTTTCCTAGAGAAAAAAATGGCATTCATGCATGCTGCTTCTTCAGAGTGCCTCCGATCTGAGCTGGATCTGTGGATCATTCCACCCACTCAGACCGCACTTGAATCGACTCATTGGGTTCCTTACAAACCCTTGACCACATTAGATTCCTCTAACACGGTCGAATTTTCCATACCGGGAGTAGGCCATGAGTACATTGACCCCGCCCACACTCTTTTGTATGTGAAAGCCAAAATTGTAAAGGCAGATGGCACAGATATCGTTGCAAACGATCAGAATGATGCTGCTCCAGTAAATTACGCCCTCCACGCTCTTTGGAGCCAAGTCGATGTGAGTCTAAATCAAAAAGTCATTAGTCATTCAAGCATGACCTATGCTTACAGAGCCTACATAGAGTCTCTCATGAATTATGACGCCTCGGCTAAAAAGTCCCACATGACACAACGCATGTGGTACGAGGACACACCTGGCCATTTCGATTCACTCGATGGCCGAGAAAACCTTGGACTGGCCTGGCGGCGATCTCGCACTTCAAACAGTCGTCAATTTGAACTCATGGGTCCTCTGCATATTGATTTCTTTAATCAAGATCATTTCTTGCTGAACAATGTGGAATTGCGCATTAAGCTCATTCGGAACCGAGATGCCTTTACTCTCATGTCTACTGCTGGCACTGAGCGCATCAAACTTTTAGACGCGACTCTTTACATCCGAAAAGTTGCCATTTCCCCTTCCGTCATGCTGGGTCATGCCCAAGCTCTTGAAAAGTCGCCTGCCAAATACCCTGTGAATCGAGTTGACATCAAAACAGTCACGATAACACAAGGGCTGCGCGATAAAAATTTGGACAATCTTTTTATGAACCAACTACCACAAAGAATCATTATTGGCTTCGTAGACAACCGAGCCTTCAATGGTGATTACGCTCGGAATGGTTTTAATTTCCAACATTTTGATATCAATTACCTCAGTCTCATGGTTGATGGCCACCCCGTCCCCTCCCAACCCCTTACCCCTGACTTTGGGAACGGTCTGTACATGGAAAGTTACAACACCCTTTTCTGTGGAACGGGAATACATTGGAAAGACGAGGGAAACAATATCAGCTACTCTGATTACCCCGGAGGGAACACACTTTTCTGTTTCGATTTGTCTCCTGACCTTTCGGCCAGCGAGCCCCACTGGAATCTCCAGAAGCAAGGTACTCTTAGACTGGAACTCAAGTTCGCAGCACCTCTTGCCCAACCTATAAATTGCATTGTGTATGCCGAATTCCAAAATCTGATTGAGATTGACAAACATCGAAACGTTGTTGTCGATTATAACGTTTAAAAGAGTTAAAAAAGAATAAAACTTAAAAAACCAAATACAAAAATATAAAACAATCACTTAAACTAAAAAAAAATGGATGGACTTTCCCTAGATTCGCTCATGAAAAGAGATAAACATGTGGCTCCTATGTTCGAAGGTGTGTTTGCCTCGGACACACTACCACATCGGCTACACAAACGCCCCGCCTTGCTGATTGCCAACACGGATCCTGTTTCAAAACCAGGTCAGCATTGGGTTGCTTTCTACATCGGAAAGCACGGCGAGGGTGAATTCTGGGACTCCTATGGCATGCCACCCATCGTCCCGAATCACAAAAAATTTCTTGACCGACTCTGTAAAAAGTGGACTTACAATCATGCGAGTTTACAATCCATTGATTCACAAGTGTGTGGAGAGTACTGTCTGCTGTACTTGATTCACCGCGCACATGGTATTTCGCTGCATTCCTTTGTCAAAAAGTTATTTTGTTCCGACACAGAAAAAAACGACAGAGTGGTACACAAAATGTACAAGCGCATGTTTGGAAACAAAAAGAATTGCGTGTTAGGACACGACACGAAAGTACAACGTGCGTGCACAAGAAAAAAATGACAACAAGAAAAAAATTTGTGCTCAAAAAACATTTGTAAACATGAAAAAGTAATTTTGTACACAAAAAAATTTTTGGTACGCAAAAAAAATTTTGCTCCATAAGAAATACACGTGTAAGTACACAAAAAAGTTTTTGGTACACAAAAAAGTTTTGTGGTACGCAAAAAAAACTTCTGGAAAACACAAGAAATTTTTCTGGCATTTCTGGAAAACAGTAGAAATTTTCTGGGGTTTCTGGAAAACACCAAGAATTTTCTGGGGTTTCTCGGCATTTCTGAAGACAAGAAGAGTACAAGTTTGGACTTGCACTGATTGACTTGTTCAGAGAGAGTATAAAAGCGACACACACTGAGTGCACATCATCATTCAACACGATGGAGTCGCTCAGATTCATGCTCAACTATTGGAACCAGAAGGAGCTGGTCGCCGCTCAAGCAACAGACTCAGTTCAGATCTGGAAAAGAGGCTTTCTCCAAGACGAGTACAGTCTTGATGAGATAGAGGAGTTCTACCTGGAGAAGGAGTGGCTGGTCCCTAAAATCACAGACCACCTCACAGGGAAAACTCAGGAGCACCTTGGTCACTATGACCGCATGCAGTCCCACTTGATTCATTACATCATGCTGCGGGATAAGCCCTTCATTCTCATTGAGAGGGATGCAAATTTCAAGGAGGTGGATGGCGTGCCACAGTTCAGTCAGACTTATCTTGGACTGACGGCCTGGACATCTCTCCTCAAACTAGGCATGACCGTTTTCGAAGTATTCGCTGGTCCAGCGGATGACATTGAATGGTGCTGATTTCCCCACCTCCCCACCCCCATTCCCGGCTGCAGGGGAGATGCTGGTTAGGCCCCATAACCTAAAAATAGATTGTTAGGTGTATTCAAACACACACCTAGTAAGCTTGCCGTTGTAGCTCAGTCGGGAGAGCGTGAGACTGAAGATCTTAAGGTCCCCGGTTCGATCCCGGGTTACGGCAATTATTTTTTCTACCGGTCCGTCTCGTCACGGCGTGGTTTTCCCCGGCGGCGCGTTTGCGGACGGCTTCCCCTGTAATCAAGTACAGACTTGCGCGCGGAACACCGAAGGGAGGAAAAAATTGTATAAAAAGCCGAGCTTCCCGCACTGTAACATCATTCAGACGAAAGCAGCCAAGCGCGATGGAGTCACTTTCATTTACTCTCAACGCATCGAAAGGGAAGGAGTTGGTGGCACAGCGTAACCTTAACACCTGCTCTCATGACTATGACAACATACTGATACTGAAAAGAGGCCAAGTTCAGGATGTATTCACCATTTTTGAAGTGAGTGATTTTTACTCTGAACGACACTGGCTTTGTCCACAAATAACGGCCCATCTGTCTGGACAGACCAGAGAGCACTCAGGATGCTATGTGAGATTGCTATCTCATGTCATTCATTTCATGCATGACAGAGATAAGCGCTTCATCATGATAGAAAGAGAAGTCAATTTAAAAGGGGCTGAGTATGTAGTCACATATTTAGGGCTGACATCTTGGTCGGCCTTGTGCAAACATGCCCAAGAAATCATGGCATTCTATCCTCCTGATGAAACTGACTAAAAAATTGATGAAAAAACAAACAAAAAAACAATAAAATAATCACTAAAACCACTAAAAAGAATGTGATTTCCACTGATGGCCAGTCTGCTGGACCAGCGTGTCCTTAAACCGCCCTAAATCTACGAGACACCGGCTGCAAGGGAGATGCTGGTCTGGCCCGTACGCAAAAAACTATCATTGATTAGTAGTTTTGCCCATGAGCGCCGTGTAGGGTAGGCAACCCTTCGGTCAAGCCACCCTGTCTGGAGACCAGCCCCTGGACAGTGCTGCTATCTGGCGAGCGGCCAAGGGTGTAAACAGCTTCTGCTAATTTAGTTGACTTCACCTTTTGGGATTCAAAACGTATCACTGGATAATTCCTTAGTGAGAGAAGCAAAAGAGAGTCATTTTAATTTAAAAAATGAGATTAGACTCACCATAATACTTGACTGAAAACTCAGTTTCATAATATGGGCAACATAACCCTTGAATCATGTTGATAAACATCTTTTACTGAATGTCATTAATTATCTTCTAGTACTAGTTCTCCTCTAACTTTATTCCTTTATTTATTCTTAACTCAAAATAAGAGTTGTCAATGAGAGAGGTTTTGTTTTTTTCACTGTGATTAACTTCCATGGACTCGGCCACTCAGTCGAACTAGGGATGGTACTATGTTAGAACTTAAAACAGAAGATTTTAATGAAAATTCAATTTCAGTTTTGTCAGAAATCATATCAGAAGCACCCTAGCATGGACTAGAAGCCATTAGATGGAAAGGGAGATCTCATTTTGACCTCCAAGTAAAGCTGAAGCAACTTCGGTAACTTTCCTGACGGAAAATTAGTTAAATAGGTAGCAACACTAAAATGAAAGAAGTTGTTGATATTTCTTCATGAAACTTCTCAGAGAGCAGCTCTGAACTAAAGCAAAGCTTCTCCCATTGTAATGGAGTCAGTTCAATATTGAATTAACTTAAAAAAGTTCAGTTTTATACAGTATACTGTTTTGGCTAAAATCTCAAGTTATTGATCAAAACGTTTTGAGTAACTAACTTAAATTCATGCAAGCATGACTCACACTTGGATTTAAGACTACATCTGTGAGTCTGGAAGGTTTCAGTGAAAAGTTATTAAGATGAGAAAAACGACTCACCATCAGTAACCACACTGTGAATTGACTGACTTAAACCAAACAAGTTCTTGTTATTTCCCATCAAAGATTATTATTTAACACTAAGTTAACATTGATACAAAGCCTCTCTAATAGAAATTCAGTCAGCACGCTTATGAATTAACTTGGAAAAGTTGGAAATTAGCTGGTACAGTATTAGAACTTAAAACAGAAGATTTTAATGAAAATTCAGAATTTATTTTGCTTAAAATCATATCAAAAGCACCCTAGCATGGATTAGAAGCTATTAGATGGAAAGAAAGATCTCATTTTGTCCTCCAAGTAAAGCTGAAGCAACTTCGGTAACTTTCCAGACGGAAAATTTGTTAAGTAGGTAGCAACACTAAAATGAAAGAAGTTGTTGATATTTCTTCATGAAACTTCTCAGAGAGCAGCTCTGAACTAAAGCAAAGCTTCTCCCATTGTAATGGAGTCAGTTCAATATTGAATTAACTTAAAAAAGTTCAGTTTTATACAGTATACTGTTTTGGCTAAAATCTCAAGTTATTGATCAAAACGTTTTGAGTAACTAACTTAAATTCATGCAAGCATGACTCACACTTGGATTTAAGACTACATCTGTGAGTCTGGAAGGTTTCAGTGAAAAGTTATTAAGATGAGAAAATCTTCTCAGGTTCGTAAAGTGACAAAGGATAGGAATGAAGTCACACAGGATAGAGAACAACCCCAATTTAATAAAAAAAAGAAATAAAACATGATAAACATTAAAAAAACAATGATTAATAATAATTTACCCCCCCAAATCACAGTCAATGAATCACTGAATCATACGGGCAGCACTCCTAGCAGCAAGGTGGAGGTGGCGGCGGACCTCTTCGTGGCTCACCGGGAGGTGGGTACGGTTTGCAGAAATTCTTTCTAGCATGCTTCATTGGTCTAGGCCCTAATCGAGAGAAGACCGACTGCAACATAACACAATATATGATCAGACATGGACTAAGGGAAAAAAGATTAGCAGAATCAAGAACCTATATAGCCCCAATCCGACTGACTCACTCACTCACTCACTCACTCATAGAAATGTTTGGGGTGAAGGAGTGGTCGTAGAGACTTGCGGTTTTTTCCATTCGATTCCAAATTTTAGGGGAAAATTGGGAAAAATCCCGAAATTTGAAAATTCCTCACCGTTTCCGAGCAAACCTACTTTATCTTCAAAAAAGGGGACCAAATTCCTCACCGTTTCAGAGCAAACCTACTCAATCTTCAAAAAAGGGGACCGACCGACTAAAAATTTTTTATCGCCCCATCGGTAGGTCTGGTCGAGACATTTCCGAAACTGGGCCGCAATCGGGTCCTCGTCACCGGCAACATCCTCAAAACGATTCAATAGGCCTAAATTCAACAAAATCCACTCAACCTTCAAAAAAGGGGACCGACCGACTGAAAATTTTTATTCGCCCCATCGGTAGGTCTGGTCGAGACATTTCCGAAACTGTGCCGCAATCGGGTTCCCGTCACTGGCAACACCCTCAAAACGATTAAATAGGCCTAAAATCAACAAACTCCACTCAATCTTCAAAAAAGGGGACCGACCGACTGAAAATTTTTATTCGCTCTATCGGTAGGTCTGGTCGAGACATTTCCGAAACTATGCCGCAATCGGGTCCCCGTCACCGCGAACGTCCTGAAAACGATTAAATAGGCCTAAAATCAACAAACTCCACTCAATCTTCAAAAAAGGGGACCGACCGACTGAAATTTTTTATTCGCACTATCGACAGGTCAAGTCGAGACATTTCTGAAACTATGCCGCAATCGGGTCCCCGTCAACGGGAACGTCCTCAAAATCATCAATCAAGAAACTATATAGCCCCTAAATCCAACTGACTGACTCCCTCACTCACTCACTTTGTTTGGGGTCAAGGCATAGTCGTAGAGACTTGAGGTTCTTTCCATTCGATTCCAAATTTTATGGGAAAATGGGATATAATCCCAAAAGTTGAAAATTCCTCACCGTTTCCGAGCAAACCTACTCAATCTTCTAAAAAGGGGACCGACTGACTAAAAAATTTTATTCGCCCCATCGGTAGGTCTGGTCGAGAATTTCCGAAACTGTGCCGCAGTCGGGTCCCCGCCACCGGCAATGGGGTAAATCATCATCATCAATCATGATCAAGAACCTATATAGCCCCAATCCGACTGACTGACTCACTGACGCACTCACTCACTCACTCATAGAAATGTTTAGGGTCAAGGGGTGGTCGTAGAGACTTCCATTCACCTCTGTCCTTGTCAAAGCAGTCTTCAATATTTTCCGGACCTGACTGCCACAGTAGCCAATGCAATACAAGCTATCTATTTGGGCAGTAAAAGTATAGCTTAATTATATGGTCCAAAGCTGTTAAATAGACCTTTCAAAGAAGCAGTACATTTACTTCCTTAGAAAATTTGCCTTTGGTCACCACGGACTTGCTGAAAATACTTAGGCACGCGCCCCACACATGCGGGGGTCTGGGGGCGGAGCCCCCAGCGAGCAGCGCGAGTAATAACATAAGATGGGATACTCACACCAACAGGACGAGGGGGCGACCATGAAGGCAGGATAGGCATAGACAAAAGCCCTAGAGGGTCGATAGAAGGAGGGGGAACGTCGAATCTGGGAGGGGAGGCGACGGCTTCCTCGGATGGAGGGACGACGAAAGGCTGAGAACAAAACAACAGTTTGATTAGACATCATTATTCCAAAGGTATTCCAAATCCCCGTGACACTGGATTAAAAAATAACTCACCTCATGCACTGGAGACAGTGAGCACTCGCCGTCTTCACAGTTGCACTCAGAGGTGCACTCAGAGGTGCTGCCATCCTTGCTGCCATCCTTGCTGCCGGCCTTGCTGCCATCCTTGCTGTCAGTGTCGCTGTCATCCATGCTGCCATCCTTGCTGCCATCCTTGCTACCATCCTTGCTGCCAGCCTTGCTGCCATCCTTGCTGCCATCCTTGCTGCCATCCTTGCTGTCAGTGTCGCTGTCATCCGACTGAAACCATTAAGGTTAAAAAAATATTAGTTTCATGACAAATAGATATACAAAACACGAACCGAAAATGGACGTTTAATAGTCAAACGTCCAGTTTAGGTTGGTGAGAGCACAAAGCGAGAAGACAAGACAATCTTAGCGTATTTTTGTTGAAAGCATTTAAAAATGCAAATGCAATTAGAGAAACATACATGCTGCCAGTTGAGCTGTTGACACAGCTTGACTTACTCATTCATGGTGAAGAAGTTGACGAGGAACCCACCCGCCCACACACACTTAGGCCAAACTCAGTGAACATCAACAACATAACCAAACTTTTGTGCGCCGGCACGGCGTACCACGGCAAAGCCGTCTGACATTAGAGAAAATACTAAGGAATTTACTGCAATCTAAAAAAACACAATGGACACTGCGCAGCACGGCGTCAAACACTAGAAGAGAAAAAATAATAAGGGCAGGCTAAGGCCATCCAAGGCGAGCACTGCACTGACAGAAACAGAGTCGCCAGAAACGAGGCGAGAACACAGCGACAGAAACGGGGTTTCCATCGTCGCCAATAACAAGGCGAAAACACAGCGACAGAAACGGAGTTTCCATCAACACTAAGCGGCGGCGAAGCCTCCGCAACAAACAAGGAAAATGAACACTGGCCCACACAGTACACACGCGACACATTTCGAGAACGCGGTTTAAGAGTAACGGAACACTGACACTCGCGAAAATTCGGCACTGATTCTAGTTTCACACAGCTGGAAAAGGGAAAATAAAACGGATCATTAGTTGCTGTGAAAACCAACATGGCGACGAGGTTAGAATTGCCTCGTCGCCGGTAGGAAATCGGGCATAGCTTCGCCCTTCGAAAATAATCCATGACACAAACGGACAGAGTTTCACTCTACATACGAGAAACAGGTCCCTCGATATGTCCCCCGACACACTGGGGGCCTCTTCTTCGTCGGAGGACGAGTTGTACGCCTGCAGTGCGTCCATGTCTCTCGAAGGCGGACAAAACAGTGGCCGGCGCGCAGCGCAGCGTGCTTCAGTTCCCGCTCGGTGCGGCTGGCTGACCAATCAGCACGAGCGCTACAGGTGGTTTCTCTTTCAAAACATGAGCTCAAGCAAACCGAAGAGAAAAGTTGAGTGAAAATTTAATCATAAATCGTCCCGTAACATCTTTTTTCTTCAACCATACATAAATATCTTTTATTTTGTAAAGAACGAAAATGAACTTTCGGAATTGGGCAACCAATCAACGTCGCCGTCTCGTTTCCGAGACACTATTCTTCTTACGACTTTCAAACACATAATACGCTTCGCCTTATATAAATAACACTCATGGAGATTCGATTTTAACGTGTTTGATTTACTCGACAAGAAAAAACACCATGAGACATGAAGTTTATTCTTTCCACTTTCCACACAGTGGATCGGTCACACTGTTAAAAAAATCAGTTGTAATTTTCATAACATTGGTTGGCATTTTTTTTCACAAACAATTGTTATGAAAATTAAAATCACAAATGATTGTAAATTGTTTTACAATCACGTTATGAAAATTCATATCATGTTATGAAAATTCATATTCGCGTTTGCGAGGTCATTTTAGAGCAGTTAAGCAAAAGGACAACTAAGTGTTCATGTATATGAACACCCAAGCGGCCTTATGCCATTTATTGAACCGAATCTGCTTTTGATCAGCGGGTTTCGAACCCGGGATCTTTGACTTGTGGTGCACGCTCTTTACCGCTGTGCTACCACGTCCCACGGGAGGCGGAGGGTCAGCTACACATGACTCTACCAGCGCCCCTTGGCCACGCCTCTTGAGCTAGTTATGAAATTTACAATCGGATTCGGAAAATTACTATTGTGTGCTCAAAATCAACATTTAAGATTCGCAATTTTCAGAACATGGTTTTAAAATTACCAACAATTGTCAATTTTACGAAATTGTTTCGAATTTTCGCATCAAGTTATGAAAATTGCAATGTTTGTAAAATTCACATCCGTATTCGTAAAATTGTCATCAAAATTGCTTTGAAAATTCATAACTTTTTTAACAGTGCACCGGTAGCAGACGGCTGACTCAGAACTTCTGTTTTCGATTAAAATAATCTTGCTGATTGAAATGTAAGTGTACATTCTGACAGATAATGTCGTTCTGATCAAAACACATCACTGCGATACGTAATATTTAAAACAGGACAAGAATAACGAAGGTTTGTAGAGCGTCGTCTGCACTGACGTGGCGCATGGGCGAAGCCTTGGAGGAACAGGGGAGGAGAAGTAGGTCGAAAATGCAGACCTAATTGGTGCAGGTTCGCTAGGCTACGGCTGATTTCAAAAGTGTCACGGGCAATTTTTTTGGAATACAGAAATACTTGAACTAGTGGAAGATCAACTTAATTTTTGAGAGGAAAAATCCAAAATATAAATAATTAGCCGTAAACTGCCGTTTGGGTCCGTGGGCCGATGTCTGTCGCTTCCAGAGCTTCCACCGCTCGCCACTAAGGGCGCTGATCATCAGTTCGTCTCCGCCATGTTTACAACTTGCCACCAAATACGACAGAGTCACACCAAACCGGTCATGTTGTACCAGAGATTTGTGAATTTTAAGCATCTACGCTGAAGATTGAACTTTATAAATGGCATCTTCCACTACTTTGTGGTTCAGATAATTCGTGAAGTGTCTCACTTTAGCCGAAACTTGTGTACTTTTGATACAGTAGCTTGCACCAAATATGGTGCGTAACAGGCCTGTGTGACGGTACATGTGTATTTTTGGAGCTTAACCTTCCTTGGGTAAATAATGCCACGTAAAGCAAGGGCTCAGTGTTTCTATAAAAAAAAGAGGCACAACACGAAAGCCCCCAAACCACATATCATTGTCGGCGCAGATCAAAATTCCTCTGAAGATGCAGCTGACATTGTAAGTAGATGGATGCTGTCTACAATTTATGCTGCAAAACGTGCTAATCTCGCTTTTATTGATTTTGTTTTATCTCGATTTGTTAGGAACAAGTCTCCAAGAAAGGAGGTTCAGCTGAGGGCAGCCCTGTTAACGACTCCGTTCAGACCAAACCTCTGGTGGAACCAACCTCACTTGCGGAAGGTTTGTTTGTGTGCCATTTTTGCAAGCCTTATTGGGTCGTGTGCTTTGTGTTAACAGCCTTTCTCTTTATTCTACGTAGAAGGGAGTAATCCCACATGCGGTCAACTGCCGCAAGTTGACAACATTGATGTTGCTGAAGAAACAGATTCTCAAGATGTCAACAACGATGTTTCTGATGAAATAAGTTTGCAAGTTGTCAGCGGTTCTTCTGAAGAAAATGGTTCGCAAGTTGTCAACAACAGTGTCTCTGAAGAACCAGGTTTGTATTTAAGCAGCATTTTCAGTCATACTGATTTTCTCTCTGACTTTACCAATACATTCTCTCCTCCCTTTCAGCCTGTCATCTCCGGCATGGACCCCTTCTGGAGGTAACACCGAACCTGTCAGACGTCAAACTTGAGGTGCACTCAGAAGATCCAGGTCCGACTAGTGTAGTGGAAGCACCCCAAACTAAAGCTCATTGTGCCACAAACTGGACCTTAGTGGATGAACTGGTTAAACTGTTTCTGCCACCTGGCTACCTCACTCGAGTTTCTAATGACTCTCTAAGTATCATGGTCTTGGGCAAGGGTGAGAACCTGGTGATTCAGCGTTCCGTTATTTTCCAAAGTGATGGAAATTTATTAGTTAGTGTTCATGGTAAACGTCTAAAGGAGGATCATTGTATATTGAGGAAGCTTCCTTTGACACCAGCTCTGAAAACTGCTTCTGCTAGGGAACTCTGTGACAAAATTGTGACAACCATGACTGCCTTGAAGGAATTTAAGGTCTGCGTTGGAGTTCCAGAAGAGAATTTGCTCCAGTTAGGGTCATCAATGCCTTTGGCCCATGTGGAGGAAGGTTTTCATGACTATAGGTTTAACAAGACCCTGAGGAGTGATTACTGTGATTATCTTGTGGGTAATAGAAACAAGAGATGTGCCACATGCATGCGTATCTATAAAGCTCTGCATCTAAAATTTTCCAGGGCTGCTAATGCTAAGAAGGGAACCCCTAACAAATTCAAACCAAATAAATACTTAACCCATGCTGAGTCATCAAAAAGAAGTAATCGTTTGAGAATAAATAATCGCAATATTAGGCGTCAAAGAGATAGATTATTGGGGAAACTGTATAAAAAATTGGACAAAGAAGGAGTTGATTTGGATTTGGACCTAAGTCAGCAGTTAAAAGCCATTCTTGAACAAACTAAGTTAACAGAGTTCCAAAAGATCTTTATTGAATCTCAAGTAAGATGCGCCTCTGTCAAGAAAAAATGTGGCATGAGGTGGCATCCTGCCATGATCCGGTTTGCTTTGAACCTAAAATTACATTCCTCAGCAGCTTACGCTGTGACTCAGAGGTACATAGATCTTCCTAGTGAGCGCACTCTGTATGACTATTCTCACATAAATATTGTTAAAGATGGTGTAGATTTACCAACTGTCAAAGATATTCATGACAGTATAGACACCTCAGACTCCCCAGATGACCCATACAATTCTCATAAGTTTGATCACATTCTGTCTTTTGATGAAATTCACATTTCTCAAAACCTTGTCTTTAATAAGGAAACTGGTGTCATGGTGGGCTACTGCAATCTCAATGAATCCGAACAGGAAATCCTGGAAATAGAGCGAGCCCTCTCAGATGAAACAGCTGTGATTGACCAGACTCCTCCAGTAGCAAAAACCATACTTGCATTTATGGTCAGAGGCGCCTACAGTTCTCTCAAGGAGGTGGTTGCTTCATTTTGTACTCACACCTTATCTAAAGAATTTCTGTATGAGAGGCACTGGAGAGTGGTTGAGGCCTTAGAGACTTCTGGCTTAAGGGTACGTGCCAGTGTTTGTGATGGTGCTTCAGTCAACAGAGCTTTCTTTCAGATGCATGTACCAGTAACAAAAACAAGGTCAGGTGTTGTTTTTGATACTCTGAATTTGTATGCAGGTGATGGACGAGCCCTTTATTTTGTTTCGGACCCTCCTCACCTCTTAAAATGCATCCGTAATTGTTTGGAATCAAGTCACCGTAAGTTACGTAAAAATAATCAAGATATTTCATGGACCCCAATAGTTAGATTGTATCATGAGACTAAAAATTTCACCCTTCGTAAATTGTACAAACTAGATGCTCAGTGTGTGTTTCTCAATCCCTACTCAAGGATGAAAGTGGCCTATGCAGCTAGAGTTCTGAGCAGGTCAGTGGTAAATGAACTGATAAGTAGAGGATGGGATGGTACCAGTGAGTTAATAGCATTTATTGAACATGTTGACACATTTTTTGATATCCTCAATGGGAGAAGCAAGACTGAGCATTTGACAAAAAAGAAACCTAATCTTGCCCCATTTACATCATCCTCTGATGAACGCCTAACTACATTAGATTCTTTTCTTGACTATCTATAAGCCTGGAAGTCAGAAGTTGACATGCTTGATCTCAGTCCTGAACAAAAAGAGCTCAGATTCATAAACCACCAACTACATGCCGGTATAGAAATAACCATAAGATCATTTCAAGGTTTGATAAGGGATTTACTACCAGAAACTGTGGAAGGTGATTCAGACAGATATATCATGGCCCGTTTTATTAATCAGGATAGTTTAGAGCAATACTTTAGTAGACAAAGAGCTCGATGCGGAGGTAGTAGGAATCCCAATGCTGCTGAGTTCTTTCGAAACCAAAATGCTCTCCACCTCACAGGCCAAGTTGGTGGATTACGTACAACAGGGAATACAGAACTAGGGCAAGATTCAGTTAACTGTGATGCAACTCCACTGCCAAAGCGCAAAGCTTCATCTCGATGCTTATCATTTATGGATACTGACTGAAAATGTTCTAATCTTGCTTTGAGAGTCATTTCTCTGTGGAACTTTTTGATAATTATTTGTGTTTTCCTTCCATTGTAACTTGTATGTACTGTTCTCACATAGAAAGTGAATGCATTTTATCATAAATGACTATTCCCACAGTCTATAGGCAAATCTCATTTTTTCTTCAATGCACTGTTCTCTCAGTCAAGGTCAATAAAAAGTACTAATTTTTCAAGTCTTGTGTTTATTTATAATAAAATAAAATTGCAACAAAACATAATAACAAAATAACATTTTAATATGACATACACTTAAATAAGATAAGATAAAATTACCACATAACACACACGCATTAATAACTGAATCAAAATTGAAGACACGGCTCTATGAAAAGCTCTGCGTGAAGCTGCACAAATTAATTAAAAAGAAATGAAATCACACTGATCAACAAATTATGAATCTGAATTATAAATACACATTAACATGTTACAATTGAGGTGACACATACTTATTTTTTTCTTTTGAATGGCTGCGAAAAAATTGTTAATGTACACAAAAGAGAAATTAAAATTATTGCATACTACCACCAGCTGCGAGTCTTTGTCTTGTCGGTTGTGAGTTGTATCCTTTCTTGTGTGCAGCATTCATCCGTCTCTTGACAATACCCTTCCCCCAAGTATCACAAAAAAGTTTGGTGGCCATGTCCATTAGAAACTGTGAATCAGCTCTTGACAGGCCCCCATAGTTAACTTTCTCCCATAAGTCTAATGTACTTGGAGTTTCGTGAACTTTCTCTAGGACTTCTTCAGGATCGAGGGAACCATTTGGTTGCTCCACCGATTCTGCAATTTGTCCAATCCCCACAAAGAAATCAAGAGCAACAACAGATAAGTAGAGCAAGGATCCCCGATCCTGGGAACGGGTCCAGGCCTCTAATTGCTCTTGAGGAGCATCACGTAGGTCACTTTTTAAGAAGTGAAGCTGGATGACTTCAGCAACAATAATCCATTTACTGTGTGTGACTTTCAGCCTCAGATCCACTTTTAATATCCTTCTGACAACAGATCCACCCACAAAGTGAATAGTCTGTGTTGTATAAAGAAGGTCAGCATCAGATATAACTTTAGAAATAGTAGTTGGATTTGTAAGTTTAGACTTAAAACATTTCATAATAAAGGCAACTAGTTTTGTACTTAAGCGACGCAAAAAGCCCGCAAAGAAAATCTGTTTAACAGTAGGAGTGACACTCCTGCCTGCAAACAGATTCTCACATGACACACTCCTTGAATTAATAATCTTGTTGACACCTGTCAGAAATAATGCCCCAATTTCACTAGGCATGGGAACATCAGCCTGATTAGAACGAGGGGAATATCTCCCAGTTGGCATGCACTGACATAAATGTCTAACGCTATTTCTTACAAATTCTACAAACCCATCATTAAATCTATCTTGTTGTATCTCCTCCAGGAGTCTTTTCAAACTAGGCCCATGGCCAAAAGAAGGGACCTCTTCTATCCACTCTGCCAGCACCCTGTCCACTTGTTCTTCTGTGGCCTCTTCAACACACTCTACTGTTGGCAGGGCACTTGCCAATAAATCTGAACAAAATGAAAGAATGGGGAAGGGTTACATAATTATCCTGACATTGTGGTCTACTGAAATAGAAGGCAAAGCACACTTGATTGAACTCCACTTACCTTCCATTCGATGAACGCCCAGGTGTTTCTGGTAAGACTGCATAAGTTTGTACGGCCTCCCACACTTGCCACACTTCCCGAGGTATTTGTCCTTCTTGCTGCACTTAGTTTTTGTCTTTTTAACAGGAGGCTGCTCAGCAGACTGCTCCTCACAAAATATCTCCTCCTCCTCACCGAAACCCTCTGGTATTCCGTTGTCCCATTCCTTGTCGAACTCCACAAGGAATATCTCATCCACGAATTCGTCCATATTGATAAGGGACGACTCCATGTCCACAAGGGAAGTCTCCATGTCGAAGAACGCACACACGACACACACAGAGTAAGGCTCGGGGAAGACAGCACCAGCAAGCACGTGGGGCAGGGGGGTCTGCTCTGGACAACACCTGCACCGTGGACTGCTGACAACGAAGTGACCGTCTCTACCCTTACCCTACCCTCTCCATGCCTCTGCCCCATCTGGTCCAGGTCTTCGCAAAATGCCTTTCCCGTGAGAACGGTCGCCCGGGCAAGAAGTGCAGGGGCGACCAGGCTCGCTTCAGCATTAGCTGCTATTGTGCCCCAGTTGTCCTGGTATTGCTTTTATGACTCTTTTCCAAGACAGTACAGTGCTGCCCCGCCCCCATCTCGGTACCCTTCGCCTAGCCCGGCCCCGGTCCTCCGGCAGCTCACTAATCCGCAGGCCCGCGCTGGCCCGGCCTGGCGTCCGTGCTGGACCCAGGCGTCTGGGCAGCCAGCCTTTCGCGGAAAGCCCGGAAGGCAGGTATGAACGGTGGGGTCGTGCACCCATTCTGACCTCCCTGCCCTCGGCGACTGCCTGCTATCTGCATTCGCAGAAGTGAAGGCGACAAGTCTCGACACGACCACAGCAAACACAGCTAAACACTGCGATAGATCTTCCATTTCCCCCATCAAACAAATCTAATTCGTCAAAATCATGGTTCTGTGTGTTCGGTCGTCTTCCTCACGTGCATTAGAAGGGGTCGGCGGAAAAATCGCCCGAGGTATCACGGCAATCACGGCTTCATCTGCCTGCCGTGACGTCATGTCGTGCTCGCGCCTAACGTTTGAGCGCAGTGGCGCGCTACGGCGCGGGCGCGCAACAGCGCCGCTGGCGGCCAAAGGCAGAAGCTCTGGAAGCGACAGACCTCGGCCCACGGGCAGCGCAAGCGTGCACTCCTCCCCTCTTCCTCTCAAGGCGAAGCGCACAGTCGCACTGCCTAGTTACAGTCGAGGCCACTAGGGCGCGCTCGCGTCGCGGCGGGCGGCATTCAAAACGAGGCGGCGGACCGCACTCGCGTGTGTGTCAGCGTGCCGCCACCAGGTGCGACCGCGGCGGTGGCGCACAGGTACAGACCTGAATTAGGTGAGGTGACAAAGTCCCAGTCAAGGAGGGGCGGGCCCGGGAGGGGGTTTAGGTTGGGTTAGGCTCCGCCACGGAGACAGGGGGCGGGCCTAGGGCGGGTCCCGGAGGGGTGCAACCCTCCAGGGGCGTCCCGGCAAGGGGGTTAGGTTGGGTTAGGCCCCTCGCGCGACTTAGGTTCGGTTGGGTTAGGCCCGACCAAGATGAGGACCTGCTTAGGTTCACTTAGGTTAGGACCGCCCAAGATACCGATCACCAAAAATTAGGTGCGATGGGTTACCCCCCTCCACTTTGACTACCCGTTACATATCCGCTTACCGGCAGGACCCCGTTACATATCCGCTTACATACTACTGGCGTCGACCGCACCAAGCTGCTTCGGCATCGTCGAGGAGGCCATGAGATTAGGGGTAATGGACTCGCAACGGAGCTGGCCGGAATCAGGGGCGGACTGGCCCGCCCGAGCGCCCGGGGATTCCCGGGTGGGCCCTAGCCCGGCCGGGGCCCCCAAAGACCCTGTCTGCGGCCCCAGATGCCAAGGTCTAAAATCAGAGCTCCACAAAACTGCCAAATCAGTCATTTGAACAGGCTTAACGCGATGAAAAGCCCTGGCTTCTAGCTCGCTTCGCTCGCACAATGGATCACTTTGTACACTCTGGAAGGACGCCAGTTCTTAGGACCCGCCGAGGACATCTCAAATGCCCTAGCTTCATCAGCTCGCATCAGCTCCATTTTTGCTGGTTAATTGACTTTTAATCAGTTATATTCGTTTCTAGTAGAATCCGTGGGACAAGCCGAAACGTCGTGGGCGCAAAGCTCGCTTCGCTCGCACTTTGAGGTTTTTCCATTTCCTTTTAAAGATTTCTTGCATCTCACATCGCTCCTTGACGTTTTACTTACACAATTCTGTCAAATCACTTAAAACTCGAAATAAAATTACATTTACAGAGAAAACAGGCACTTTCCTGAATTTAAAAGTTTCCTTTATGATGCGGTGATTCATTCCCGGAGGGGCCCTAGCACCGCCAGTCCGCCCCTGGCCGGAATCTCTGCCTTGCTAATTGTAGTTCACTATTTCTCCGACTAAATATGCGATTTTTGAGATGGCTCGGGCATTTTTGGAAAGAAGACATCTTAGAGTATGCCCTAAATTCAAAAAAGTTTCAATTTTCCCACCAGGGCTCGAACAGGAACGTCTTAACCGTTGCGCTACTCAAATGCGCAGGGCGACGGCCATGGTGAGGGGCGACGCAGGGGGGAAGCATCTTCAACTTGCGATAGAAGCTTCCCGATGCCACAAAAGTGATGGGACATAGTTTGTCTTCGACATATATCGAGGGGCACCACTTGTCCCATCACTTTTGCGGCATCCGGAAGCTTCTAGCGCAAGTTGAAGATGCGTCCCCCCTGCGTCGCCCCTGGCACCATGGCCGTCGCCCTGCGCATTTGAGTATAGCGCAACGGTTAAGGGGGCTCATACGTTTTATACATGACTTCGGTTTTCTTAGTGTTAAATATTTTGGGACAAAAATTTTCGAGTTTCTGGGCAAAAATCCTAGTAAAAAATAGAAAAATGAACATTTCCAAAAAAAAAAGTTTGAGATTGGACCATTTTTGTAGATTTTATGATAAAGTCTAAAATTTTCATTCTCGTAAGATTCAGACCGCAATTCTGGTTCGATTTGAAAAAAAAAATTACTGGAGACTCCTTTCTATGCCTGCTATAGAATTGACTACAATTGTGCTTCTAAGTTCAGTAGTTTGGGAGAAAAAAAATAATCTTCATTTTTTTACTAAAATGTATCAAATTTATTAATTGAAAAAAAATTTTCATCAACTAAATCTTGTCCAATCCTCGTCATTGTAGTCAATTCTATGCTTACTGATGTTGCGAACACTCAGTTAAAATTTCAGACCTCAAACCAAAGCGAGTCATTAGTTATCTTACGAGCAAGGTCAAAAAAAGGCGAGCTGAGAAAACAGGGGTCAAAGGTCACGCCTCCACCTCCGGGGGTCGCTGGATACGTGTTGGGGGACAGTGCAGAACAATGCTGTGCGAGCTCCTGTGGCGCGAGTTTTACGAATTCGGACCTCTCCTTAGGCTTAAAAGACGCGGAAATGAGTGCTTTTTCTCAAGGCATCGTAACCAGAAAACCGATATTTTGACCATTTCAAAACGTATGAGCCCCCTTAAGCTGTTCCTGTTCGAGTCCTGGTGGGAAAATTGAAACTTTTTTGAATTAAGGGCATACTCTAAGATGTCTTCTTTCCAAAAATGCCCGAGCCATCTCAAAACTCGCATATTTAGTCGGAGAAATACTGAACTACAATTAGCAAAGCAGAGATTCCGGCCAGCTCCGTTGCGAGTCCATTACCCCTAGTCTTATGAGGAGGCTCGAGCTCGTGACATTTTGTCACGTTCGTTTCAACGTTGTGTCACGTAACTGAAATGAGAGTGTGTACAGCGCAACCACATGTGACGTTTGAGTGAGTTTGAAAAACAAAACACGTTTGAAAAGCGCCTTTAAAATGCTTCAGCAGCTGTTTTCCACCGCCTCATTTGGGGATGTTCCCCCGGGCTGGCTCAAAATTTGACGTTTGGGCATTGCGGCATTTGAGCATTGCGGCAAAAGTTTGTCATTTCGGCGTCCCGAGTCGTTTTCCCGCCCACATTTAGGGACGTTCCCCGGCCCCCGCCGGGCTCAAAATTTGACATTTGCTTGTGATTGTGGCACAGTTAGCGGGGCACTGCGCGGAAAGAGTCTACCTTGCTTCTATAACGCACAATTATTCTCCAAAAACGTGCCCTTACGCCACGCTCGCCGAGCACTGCGGCATAAGTCTGTCATTTCGGCGTCCGGAGCCGTTTTCCCGTCCTCATTTAGGGACGTTCCCCGGCCCCTATCAGGTTCAAAATTTGGCATTTGGTTGTGATTGTGGCATAGTTTGCGGAGCACTGCGTGAAAAGAGTCTAGCGCGCTTCATTTTTGCAACATGTATCGTCAAAAACCCCTGTGCGTGCTAATCTGGTAACGCCGCGGCTCGCCGGCCGAGCTGCAATGTCCCCAAAAAAATCGATTATCTCAAACTCCAGGTCAAATTTGAAAAATCGACCACCTGGAGCGTGTTTAGGACACTCCACTTTATTGATCCCGCCGAAGACGCAACGTGTTCTGCGCACCGTTAAGGATTTGGACGGCTTTGAACACCACCTTGTTAAATTTCCCGAAATTTGGACTTTGAGGCCTCGCAGAATCGGCCTCAGTCACAATTTTGACAAGTGCTCGACGGCAACGTGATCTTTGAACCCTTCTTAAGCAACCCTGAAAATTTGGTTCGGAAATTCCAACTGGAAGTCCCACTTTTGGGCCAAAACTCGCGGCCGCGACGCGGAAACCACCGCCGTGCGCTGCGGGTTGCCTACCCGAAATTCCCGTAAGGCGCCATGTTAAATTTAACCCTTCATAACTTTTTTCCTAAGGGATAAAAAAAATGCGTCTGCGGGTCAAAACGTTTCTTTTGGCCTTAACAATCGATGTGCAAAGCGGCATTGCATGCGGAAAAAGTGCAGGGTCATTTGACTAACACCGGCCACTATTATCGAAATGTTACAGCACACAAGTGCGCCACAGAACTTCCAAACGCCATGTTGATTTTCAAAGTGCTCATCATGCCAGCTGCCACGAAAATGACGCTCGAGTAATCAGAGCCCTTTAAATAGCAAGGAGAACTGCGTGTTCCTCAATCAGCGTTCAGTCCACACGACAGCAACATGTCTCGCACTCTTCTTATCGTCCTGGCCCTGGTGGTGGCGACCGCATACGCCGTGAGTCCAATAGCCTTACTACTTCTCGTTCAAGACGAACTTTGTTATAAAGTATATTCTAAGAAAGTGCAAAAAGACGACTCACATTTCTTCACTGTTTGATAAGTCGGCACGGAAACACTGGTGAAACAAAAGCGCAGTGTAACCGTGTTCTCAAGCGTAACAGGCCGCCGGGGAAATTTCTATTGACTGCTGCATTTCACGCGTAACGTCTGCAATCGTAACTTTATGCTTTATTCAATCAAGCATAGAGTAACGCTTTTGTTTTACCAGTGAATAAATGGATTGGATGTCGCACTTAAATATTGACGACTGTTATGTCTTGGTCCAGATGAGACTTCAATTGGCACAGCTTACATAAGCTACAATGGCATTTCAATTTGCGAAGCGATAAACAACGTCCACGCCTACCGTGGAACGCAACGGCGTCACTACACTGAGAACCCAAACGCTATGGGTGTAGCGTAGGGTTTTAAAATTACCGGTCATTTTCAACCCTGACGGTAATTTACGGTAAAATTGGTAATTTACCGTAATTTACGGTAAAAATCGAGAATATTGAAAAAACCCTGAAATAAACATCAAGGAAAAGGAAAATCATCAAAAATAATATAGATCAAGTTGAAAACGTTTAATTTTTTGATTGGAATGGCATTACAAAATAAAAAAATTCCAATGCTAATCGCATTGCAAGGTGTTCCCATTTTCACATTTGGCTATTTTTAAATAGCCATGTATTGGACCGTGCAGTGCCAACTGTTCAATGATTATGAGAAAATCCAAAAATTTCAAAGTGCGCATGCGCTAAATTCAAAATAACCAATAGAAAAGAGTTCTGGTCAAACCTGATTCAGTTAATACCATGACCACCTCACTCCATCTCGTGACTAACAGTGCTCATGTTCGCCAAACGAAAGTCACCCGCGTTCCGAAGTCACCCCTCCCGAGTTTATAAAGTTTGTCAAACCAACCATGGTGCTGTTTTCACGTTGTGAGTAAGAACTGTTCTACAGAATTGAGGAAAACATGACAAGACAACCGCAGCCTTTAAAAGCATGCCAAACAATCCAACCTCAGCAACAATGGAGGGGCAGTTTCAATGCGCGCCTACTCGTTTTTTCAGCCTCGCGATTTTCGAAAGGGGTCCAGTGTGGTCGACGAATCGGTCCATTGATGCTTTGCGCTTCACACCTCCGCCTCCAGACGAGTGTGATGAGTCCGCGCCTTGCAGTGAAGAGGTGGACGCTGCAGATGTAGTTGCAGTCCCACTGTTATCAACACTCATTCTGTCGCCGTCACCTGCAAAAAAGTCCCGCAAGCCTCAATAAAATTACGTTTAAAAGTTCGCGCTCTTCCCGCCCCGGTCCCTTCCGTTCGGACTCAGATACGCGCATGCGCGACCAGGCCGACGAGGTATTCCCCTCGCCTCGCACACAGAGCACAGCACACCCCACCCTTCCCCTTCCCCTCCCCTGACTCTTCCCCCGTCGGGGAACCCTAACCTCACTTTATAAATCATATAGTCTTACCTGGATCGTCTGGATCTGCTTGAGAGCTGGTCGATGGCGTGGATGTAGATGGGACAGGAAATTCTGGGGCATACCTGGCCCTGACCAGGGCAGGTACCAGCTTGCATTCATGTAAAATGTGTTTCTTCTGGCGCGTTATGTTGGGCACATAAATTTTCCCACAGTATTTGCAAGTGGCTTTGGACTTTCCAGCGTCGTCCTTCGATTCCAAAAAACAAGCGTGCACCTCCAGCTTTCCACGCACCATGGTGGACCTGAGCAATAACACAGAAATCGCTCTCAAAAACTGGTCAGGAAATTCGCCTTGGCCGTCCCAGGCCTTCGGCGCGCTCAAATTTTCTGTGGGTTGAGGGCTGAAAACAGCTTTGCTTACCTTGGCGTGCACCGTGCGTCTTGAGTTCAGAATGTAGAATCTCACATTTACAATTTCTAGTCAAAAACAACTATTTTATCGCAGCTTTAGACGCGCAGCGTCTCTGTTACACCACCGCAACAAAGTTGAGTATTCCCCCCTGTGCGAGTCGGCCTGTCGGCCCGGGTCTAGAAGGCGCTGACAGGGACTGGCGATCAGGGAGGGCGGAGGGCGGCAAATTTAAACGATGCAAATGCAAATCCACAACTAAAACTAACCATACAACGCAGATTTCAGCCTCTTTCTCAATATTCTCGTTTTTTACCTATTTTACCGGGGTCCGGGTAAATTACCGTAAATTACCGGTAAATTACCGTTTCTTACCGGTAAATTTACCGGGCTTTAAATCCCTAGTGTAGCGTCAGTCAATTGATCCAGGAAGCGGAAGGAGGGAATAACTTGACTTATCTCCAAATTGAGTTTCTATTTTATTGATGTGCCTTAGAATGATTTACATCAGTACACCAAACTATTTGATTCAATTCTTACCAGTTAAAGAGAAAATTCACGTGGCAAAATGATATATCTCAACGTTACCCCATTAACAGTCCAAGTTTCATCGGAAAATGGAGATAACTCAGCCAAAGTCGACATGAGTCTGTTTAAAAAAGTTGACCAAAGGATATAACTTAACTTGTATTTTTATAAATCTAGTGTAAAAAGGATCAAGTCAACTTATTCCCCCTTCATTTTTAAATTTTAAGTTGGAAAAACAGCCAAGTCCAAAAAATACACCTGAGGAACAAACACTTTACGCGGACTATTAGCTCCACTTGACTTGTCTCCAAATTCCTCTTGGAATTTGGAAATTTGGAAATACGAGTTAAGCTGACTCTGTTTTCAATTAAAACGGAAAGTGATAAGTTGTAGAAACACTCTTCAAAGTGAACTTACACTTTAAATGTGTGTTTTTTTTTCTTTTCTCAAAATTTGACACATACTTTTTGAGATTATTATTATCTGCAACATTCATTTGTTTTGTTTTAGTTGCCATCAGTTTTTTGTTTCTCCTTGAAAATGGCCAAAATTGAGTCATCCCCTTCTTCCTCTTCCTGGATCAGTTGGTACAATGCGTTTGAACCCATTTTCACCACACCGATTGGTGCAATGCCTTCCCATGCATAAGCATAGGGCATTTTGGGGAAGCATCGCGGAAAGATGCGATGTGGCTTGCACTGATGGTATTATGGTGCGATGTCTCAATGCATTGCACCACATGGGTAAAGATCATAGAGTTTGGAATCACAGTGTACGTGGTTTGAGCTAACTTGCTGCTCGCCATCTTTCTGCAACAAATAATTACGATGCATTTTACGATCTGCATTGTTGCTATTCACAGCAAATGGCTATGGATATTAGGGTGGGCCGTAAATGTTTTTATGTTTTTATGGTGTACCAGGCTTGAATGTTTTTGTTGGAGTGCCTGATTTCGTTGCTAGCAGGAACAGAATTTTGCTCGCTTTTGAGGGACAATTTTGACTAGCACCTTTAACAATGTGTTCTATCGGCGAACACTTGGGCCATACGTGCGAGCAAGAAACGCCATTCAAGAAGAAAAAGACTTTAGTGCGGAGGAATGGAAGATACTTCGCTTGCGATCTGGCAGATCGTCACTGCAAACTGTGTGTGATTCTCATGAATTGTCGTACTTAACCCTGTTTGAGCATTTGTTATGCTGTAATCCTTTACCAAACTACCACCTCAAGGGGTCAGTGGGAGGAACAAAAGTCATAACTTATAGCCTCTACAAGAAGGCAAAGGTCACCCTGCATTTAGTGCCTGGAAAGAAGCTTTGCAAGTCATGCTTTGGGGAGATCAGCAATTTAGTTGGTGACGCGCCCCGGGAGCCTCGTGGAGCTAGGTTTTGACGCCGTCTCAAGACTTTTTCATGTCGATCGGCTCAAAAAAGCATTAACCGGCAAAGCCCGGCTACACAGGGCAGTTATCCCAAGTGGAAGAAAAAGGACGCATGCCCTGCCTTATTCGGAAGGATGCAGCCGGATTTAGTCACAGTCTGAAGGCTCTATCCTTTTCGCTCTACTTGGGAAATGCCCTTCCTGGTAAACCCGGCTGCAAACTGCAGTTATCAAAGGGTGCGGGTCCAAACGTGGAAAAAATGTCAAGCAGGCCGCCCTGGCTCACATGTAGGGTGTTTTTGCTGTCTGAAGGCTCTATCAACGCGTGGCTTTGAGCGGGAAATGCCCAGAGCGGTCGGTAAATCCCGCCTACAAGCGGCAGTTGTCACAAGTGCCGGACCTGAGTGGAGCAGAATTTATGTCCAGCCAACTTCACAATGATGTAGCCGGGTGTTGTCGCTGTCTGAGTGCTCTGCCCGGCAAGGGCGAGTCGCATCCGAATCTGGGCCCATTATTTCATAGTTCACTCTCGTTGTTTGTCAAAGTCATCCCCACGACCATCGTGTTTTCAGAGTGTACGCAAACTTTAACAAACATTGTTGGGAGAAGAAGAGATCCAACATTTGCGTCGAATATTTTATTTCATCTCAGTTCTTAGCTTTAACAATAGATGATCTCTAGTCCGAGCTGGTACCACGGGAGGTTTCACTCGCCCCCAGGCACATGTTATCCTGGGTTTGCACCCTTTTGCTTGCTAGGTGGAGAGGGGCTTGGCGAGGGACTCGATGAGGCACTGCTTGGCGGTGGCCGTGACGGCAGCTTCGGGGGTAGGGGAGTAGTCCAGCAGGCATTTGACGATGTAATTAGGTAGAGCCTCCTTCTTGATTCCGAAGCTCACTTGATCTTTAGATTCCCTATAGCAGTACCCCCCGGGGGCTTCGAAGGATCCCGAGGTAGGAATAGGCTCCAAGCATACCCAGACGCGGTCATTAAGCTCCTTCTGCTGGGCGGGGGTGTAGTGGTGCTGTGCAAACAAAACGAAACACGGACGTTAGCTGTTAATTAGCTGTTAATAGCTGTTAATGTTCATTGGCGTGTGTAAGTTTTCGACTGATTGGCTAAACCGTGCAGGCGTATTTCATACATCACTCACGAAGTTTTTAACAGATGATATGAAACATCATCTCGTTAGGACTCTCAACACAATAAACATTCATCTATGGACATTTATTTGTTCACAGAATCATGAACACTTCAGATGTCCATACCAGGCTCTGAACAATTATTGTGAGTGCTTATGCACTGTTCTGTTCGTAATTGGACGGAAAAATGTCTATGGACGAAGTCTAGAGACAAAATTGCAATCAAAAGGGAAACGTTTTTAAGCGTTACCAAATGTACACATAATTGTCCATGGCTTTTAAACAATAGTATGTGCAACTGTGTACAAACTTGTCCGTCGGTAGGACACATCTCTTTGTTTCTAGACCTTGGGGACTAACAATGTCTATGGCTTATGGACATATTTGTTTCATTTTCTAAAGACTTTTGTTATGGACTTTCTTGTGAACATCATTACGGACATAGTTGTCCACATTTATGAACTATGAAGCGATTAGTTTATGCAAAAAAGCTTCAAAAAATTTGTGGACAAATTTGTCTATGGTTTGTCTTTGAATTTGTCGCCATTTGTTAACGCTTAAAAACGTTCCCGCCTTAGACACAAAATCGTTCGTTAACTGGTAACAAAAATATCCATTAGGGTGGGCCGTAAAACACGATTTTTCGATATCGCAAACGTAATAGCGCGCCAAAGTTACTTCATGGCAATACAAACTCAACGCGATCTGGGCCAGGTCTGTAACTTAAAGCTTGACCCTCGCGCATCGACGTTGAAAATTCGAAAATTTGACTTTTACGGGTTTTTCTAAAAACAGCCATAGAAACTGAACCTGATGTCCAAATGATGTTTCCGAGACGGAAATGGAAACGTCTGATCATGCTTTATCAGTTTAAGACCACCGGGACCCTCTACGAGCAGTAGGGGACTGATGAGAGAAAATTACAAAATTACTATTTTTTCCGTTTTTTACAAAATGCAAAAATTGCCTTCAGGGTTTGATACGGCCATCCTGACGTCACCGTACCCGAACCATACCCCGAATCATCTTCTCTAAGGACCCCTTCCCCGTTTTCAGCGCACGGGGTACCCCGGGATCCGTTCACATGTTAGGATTTGGACGTCAAAAATACATGTTTTACTAAAAATGCAAATTATCGGTACTCAGGGCACTGTAGGGCACTCGTCTTGTCCGTATGAACTGTAGTGACTTAAAATCGATTACTAGATGGTGTCTTTTCGTCGCAGGAACCCACCAGTATATAGACAATCGGACGAAGAGACCTTTAGCACGCTATTTGCACTGTAAATCTCGTTAATCTGGACTTAAAACGTATTTCAGGCCATAAATGGCTCGTCTGGATTAACGACAGAAGGTGGTTGCACGTTTATACGGGTTATTCTTATCCATTGTGTAGATTCTCATTTCCTTTCTCGCCGTTATGTCCGTTTGCAACGGCCCATGGAACATACTTATGCTTAGTGCGCTGTGGAGTTGAGCCCCCCGTAGACAGGCCCCTGTTTCGTTTGTCTTCGTTATGGCAGGGGGTGGCAACGGCCTAGGGAGAGCGTGAAGCGATGCTCGCGCCGTCAGTGCAGAGGTTGCGCACTTGTTCGAGATTATAAAAACTAGACTGTGTTTTTCAAAACACTTTGCACCGATGGAAAGGGCTTGAAATTTAGGGTGCATTAGGCTAATACATGTTTTACTAAAAATGCAAATTATCGGTACTCAGGGCACTGTAGGGCACTCGTCTTGTCCGTATGAACCAGGGGCGGACTGGCCCGGGCGGCTAGGCGGCGATCGCCGCCTGGGCCCTTGGGCCCGAAGGGCCCCTGGTCTTGCTCCAAAAGACGTAAATGGGCCAAAGGGCCCCTGGACTTACTTCAAAAGACCTAAATAGACCAAAGGGCCCTAGATTCGCTCGGAGTCCGATGGGGCTCAAGGAACAAGGGCCCAAGGCCTCATGGTCTCAAAGAGCAAGGGCCTTTTGGCCTTTTCTGGGCTACAGAGCAAGGGCCCAAAATTCGCCTAAGAAAAAGGGCCCCCAAAGGGCTACAGGGCCGCCAGGCCGCCCACAAAGGGCCAACTAGTTCAAGAGCCTTAAAGGGGCTACAGGACAAGGGTGCACAAGTGCAAGGGCCCAAAGAGGGCCCAAGAAAAAGGGCCCAAAAAGGGCTACAGGACAAGGGAGCACAAAGGGCCCACACGAGCATGGGCCCAAAACCGGCCTTCTAAGCAAGGGCTCAAAAAGTGCCCAAAAAGCAAGCATGGGCTCGAAAGGGGCCCACAGGGGAAAGGATAAAAAAATTATAGATTTCAAATTTTTTACAAAGCATTACCTGCTTTTTTCCTGATTTGAATGCTATTTTTTGTGGGGGGGGGTCGCACAATGTTCCGGGGCCCCTAGAGGAACCCTCCGCCAGGGCCCTTTTGGTCCCAGTCCGCCCCTGGTATGAACTGTAGTGAATCAAAATCCATTACTAGATGGTGTCTTTGCGTCACAGGCACCTACCAGTATATTGACAATCGGATAACGCCATTTCCATTGAAGGTTCGGTTAAATCCGTTTTTCAAACATCCGGTTTCCACTGTACTGCTCTTGGCTCGCCCGGAAAATCCGAGACGACTCAGACCTCACCACGAGAAGGTGGCAGCATGTCGAGATTCACCACCACCCTTACCCACCCAACCACTGGTGGGGCTACGACACTTTTAAAAAGACCGTTCATTTGAAGGAAAAACACTGTTAAAAATAATCGTAAATTTGCGACATTTTGTAGAACAATTATGTCGTTTTTAAACGACATATTTTGTTACGACTCAAGTCGTAAATATACGACTTGAGTCGTAGATGTACGACATATTTGTCGCTAATTTTGATAGCGACACGTTTCGTTTTAAAACGAATTAAGTCGTAAATTTACGACTTAATCGTAAGTTTACGAACAATCGTAAATTATCTTTGGAATATGTCGTGCAGTTATGACTTCAGTCGTACATTTACGACTCTTGTCGTAAATTTGTGGTATAAATCGTAAATAAACGACACAAATCGTAAATAAGTGAGCAAAATTGTAACTTTTCACCTCCTTTTCGGGGATTTCAGGTGTCAAAATATGTAATCGTGATTACGACATTGTCGTAGAGAAATGATTTTTTAGTCGTTCAGTTACGACGAAGTAGTTTAGGAACGATTTCCGTCGCTATCAAAATTAGCGACTTTTTTGTCGCTAATTTACGACAGAATTTCTAACAGTGAAGGTACGGCTAGACCGTACCACACGATGTACAGAACAGCTGTACCCAAAAACCGTGCTTCCCATGAGATCCTATGTCATGAAAAACCGTACTCCGTACCCCAAAAGCCGTACTGGCTGAGGTACGGTGGTACCACACGTAAAAAAAGAATTTGTTGTGACAACGAAAATGTATGTTGATTTTGGGATAGCTAAAAAAAGTTGTTGGGCGTACTACCAATTTGTTGTCAGAACGAACATTTCGTTCTGACAACGAACTATGTCGTCAGGAGTACTAAACACAATAAAAATGAATGTTTGTACTCCTGACGAATAATTTGTCGTGAGAGCAAAGTGTTCGTTCTCACAACAAATTTATAGTACGTCTAACAATTTTTTTTTTTGCTATCCCAAAATCAACATACATTTTCGTTGTCACAACAAATTCTTTTTTTCCGTGCAGGCAAATGTTCTACGAGACTGTGCCTGTATTTTTCCCGTGGATTTTTCCTACAGCGCATGTATAAGTTGACACCTTGATACTGTATGCAGGAGAATGGAGCAAAACGCGAAGGTACAGTACGCCAGAACGAAGGTAAATGTTTACCTGTAAGAAGGCATCACTTCCAAAATTGGTCAACTGGCGTTACATGTCCCTGCGGCTGTCGCAGGCAGTCCTACGCACAAATTTTAACGGTATTGAGAAACTACCATAACCAGGGGGCGGCAACGGCCTAGGAAGCGCGTGAAGCCATGCGCGAGTGACTTGCAGGGGTTACTTATTTTATTTTGCTTCGATTGTAAGATCTAGGCCGTTGGTCGCAAAACGCTTTGCACAGATCGAAGGAGCACAAAATTTGGGGTGCATTAGGCTTAGTAGACTGCTCGATGCTTCCAATTCAACCGAACACAAGGGCGAAATCATTTACATCAACATGGCGCATTCGAGTTTTTTCCTCAATGTTATGATTTTTGTGTTTTTCGGTGTTTTTACTGCACCTTAATATTAGGTAAGGGGAGAGTTTCGAGAAGAGCAATTAGCCTAATGCACCCTAAATTTCAAGCCCTTTCCATCGGTGCAAAGTGTTTTGAAAAACACAGTCTAGTTTTTATAATCTCGAACAAGTGCGCAACCTCTGCACTGACGGCGCGAGCATCGCTTCACGCTCTCCCTAGGCCGTTGCCACCCCCTGCCATAACGAAGACAAACGAAACAGGGGCCTGTCTACGGGGGGCTCAACTCCACAGCGCACTAAGCATAAGTATGTTCCATGGGCCGTTGCAAACGGACATAACGGCGAGAAAGGAAATGAGAATCTACACAATGGATAAGAATAACCCGTATAAACGTGCAACCACCTTCTGTCGTTAATCCAGACGAGCCATTTATGGCCTGAAATACGTTTTAAGTCCAGATTAACGAGATTCACTCTACAAAAAATGTCCTGTCAACGCCGTTAATTTATTACCAATGTTTGCTGTTATGCAATTCACGGCGTTTGCTGTGAACTAGTTCACGGCGTTCACTGTCATCTCGGTTACAGTGTTCACTGTGATCTGGCCACAGTAAACGCCGTGAATTGGAGCCTGATTTGCAGTACTTCGGTGCTTAGCGGCGTCAAACTCACAGTGTTTACTGGGGACCAGATCACAGTGAACACCGCGAACAAGATCACAGTGAATCCCGTGAGCAGCTCACAGTAAACGCTGTGAATTGACCTAAAGTGAAAACTGGTAATAAATTAACGGCATTTACAGGACATTTTTGGTAGAGTGTTTACAGTGCAAATAGCGTGCTAAAGGTCTCTTCGTCCGATTGTCTATATACTGGTGGGTTCCTGCAACGAAAAGACACCATCTAGTAATCGATTTTAAGTCACTACAGTTCATACGGACAAGACGAGTGCCCTACAGTGCCCTGAGTACCGATAATTTGCATTTTTAGTAAAACATGTATTTTTGACGTCCAAATCCTAACATGTGAACGGATCCCGGGGTACCCCGTGCGCTGAAAACGGGGAAGGGGTCCTTAGAGAAGATGATTCGGGGTATGGTTCGGGTACGGTGACGTCAGGATGGCCGTATCAAACCCTGAAGGCAATTTTTGCATTTTGTAAAAAACGGAAAAAATAGTAATTTTGTAATTTTCTCTCATCAGTCCCCTACTGCTCGTAGAGGGTCCCGGTGGTCTTAAACTGATAAAGCATGATCAGACGTTTCCATTTCCGTCTCGGAAACATCATTTGGACATCAGGTTCAGTTTCTATGGCTGTTTTTAGAAAAACCCGTAAAAGTCAAATTTTCGAATTTTCAACGTCGATGCGCGAGGGTCAAGCTTTAAGTTACAGACCTGGCCCAGATCGCGTTGAGTTTGTATTGCCATGAAGTAACTTTGGCGCGCTATTCCCTGTTGTGGTGGGACGAATGATTTTCTAGTTCTATTCTTGCTGTTTTTCTATGCGTATTAATAGGACCTTTCATTTATCCTGGCTGCTTCTTGTTACAGGTGCCTCTTCCTTCTCCTTCAAATACGTACTCAGAAGTTAATGGCTCGCAGCTGTACAATGTTACGCAGGGATCCTGCGACATGGATTTGACATGTGAATCTCCTTCTACTGCATGACATTATATTGCTTTATCATTTTGTTATTTAAGAATATTACGTTTGCGATATCGAAAAATCGTGTTTTACGGCCCACCCTAATGGATATTTTTGTTACCAGTTAACGAACGATAGGGTACTTCGGAGGAAAACTAGACCGGAAGTCAGCGACAGAACGGGAGAAACAAATGAGCGTCGTGCGGCCGTGCTGAGCGGTGGAGGGGGCCGGAATCGGCAGAGTGGGGGCAGCATGCGCGCGCCGCCTTCACCCCCACTCCGCCGATTTCGACCCCCACCACCGCTCAGCACGGCCGCGCGATGCTCTTTTGTTTCTCCTGTTCTGTCGCTGACTTCCGGTCTACGCTTTCTCCGAAGTACCCTATTTTGTGTCTAAGGCGGGAACGTTTTTAAGCGTTAACAAATGGCGACAAATTCAAAGACAAACCATAGACAAATTTGTCCACAAATTTTTTGAAGCTTTTTTGCATATAAACTAATCGCTTCATAGTTCATAAATGTGGACAACTATGTCCGTAATGATGTTCACAAGAAAGTCCATAACAAAAGTCTTTAGAAAATGAAACAAATATGTCCATAAGCCATAGACATTGTTAGTCCCCAAGGTCTAGAAACAAAGAGATGTGTCCTACCGACGGACAAGTTTGTACACAGTTGCACATACTATTGTTTAAAAGCCATGGACAATTATGTGTACATTTGGTAACGCTTAAAAACGTTTCCCTTTTGATTGCAATTTTGTCTCTAGACTTCGTCCATAGACATTTTTCCGTCCAATTACGAACAGAACAGTGCATAAGCACTCACAATAATTGTTCAGAGCCTGGTATGGACATCTGAAGTGTTCATGATTCTGTGAACAAATAAATGTCCATAGATGAATGTTTATTGTGTTGAGAGTCCTAACGAGATGATGTTTCATATCATCTGTTAAAAACTTCGTGAGTGATGTATGAAATACGCCTGCACGGTTTAGCCAATCAGTCGAAAACTTACACACGCCAATGAACATTAACAGCTATTAACAGCTAATTAACAGCTAACGTCCGTGTTTCGTTTTGTTTGCACAGCACCACTACACCCCCGCCCAGCAGAAGGAGCTTAATGACCGCGTCTGGGTATGCTTGGAGCCTATTCCTACCTCGGGATCCTTCGAAGCCCCCGGGGGGTACTGCTATAGGGAATCTAAAGATCAAGTGAGGTACGGAATCAAGAAGGAGGCTCTACCTAATTACATCGTCAAATGCCTGCTGGACTACTCCCCTACCCCCGAAGCTGCCGTCACGGCCACCGCCAAGCAGTGCCTCATCGAGTCCCTCGCCAAGCCCCTCTCCACCTAGCAAGCAAAAGGGTGCAAACCCAGGATAACATGTGCCTGGGGGCGAGTGAAACCTCCAGTGGTACCAGTTCGGACTAGAGATCATCTATTGTTAAAGCTAAGAACTGAGATGAAATAAAATATTCGACGCAAATGTTGGATCTCTTCTTCTCCCAACAATGTTTGTTAAAGTTTGCATACACTCTGAAAACATGATGGTCGTGGGGATGTCTTTGACAAACAACGAGAGTAAACTATGAAAATGGGCCCAGATTCGGATGCGACTCGCCCTTGCCGGGCAGAGCACTCAGACAGCGACAACACCCGGCTACATCATTGTGAAGTTGGCTGGACATAAATTCTGCTCCGCTCAGGTCCGGCACTTGTGACAACTGCCGCTTGTAGGCGGGATTTACCGACCGCTCTGGGCATTTCCCGCTCAAAGCCACGCGTTGATAGAGCCTTCAGACAGCGAAAACACCTGGCTACATGTGAGCCAAGGCGGCTTGCTTGACATTGTTTTCCACGTTTGGACCCACACCCTTTGATTACTGCTGTTTGCAGCCAGGTTTACCAGGAAGGGCATTTCCCAAGTAGAGCGAAAAGGGTAGAGCCTTCAGACTGCGACTAAACCCGGCTGCATCCTTCCGAATAAGACAGGGCATGCGTCCTTTTTCTTCCACTTGGGATAACTGCCCTGTGTAGCGGGGCTTTGCCGGTAAATGCTTTTTTGAGCCGATCGACATGAAAAAGTCTTGAGACGGCGTCAAAACCTAGCTCCACGAGGCTCCCGGGGCGCGTTGCTGGTTTGACCTTGTCAGCGTCACTTGTAAAGCTGAGTGCTTATTGTCGTGGAGAAAAAGAACAGAGCAATTCCCTTTGTGCATGGACTGTAATCGACTTTATGTCTCGTCAAAAAACTGTAAGTGGATAGTTTTTGGCTGAGCCGTATGATAAAGATCTGTTGACAGCTAACAGCGCTCATGATGATGATTAGCGAAGCCAGTTACCCCAGTGGGGTTGAAAAACTTTTCATGTCGGTCTGTGTGACTATAACTATCCCTTATGCACTAGATAGCTGCTTTTGTTAGAGTGTACATGGCATGTATGCACTAGTTTAAGCATGCTTGGCAGGCATGCTCTAACTAGAGCGTGCTTGCAGGCAGTCTGTGTGACTATCCCTTATGCACTAGTTTAAGCATGCTTGGCAGGCATGCTCTAACTAGAGCTAGTTTCATAGCTTTTGGTCTGTTTTTAACCTAATCAAAGATTAGATTGAAAATACAGCGGGGGGGAGAATCGGACACTGGCACGGGGAAAAATCGCGAGGGGTGGTTGGCTGGGCATACAGCGTTTGTTTGCGCGCCACGGTGGTTGGCAGTTTTGTTTTGTGTGGCTTTGCAGGAAGACTATGTGTTCAGAAATATTATTTTTCCTTATTTGATTACGATTTCGGTACTTTTATCCGTAAGTTCTCTGTTCACCACTTCAGGACTCGTAAATACTTGTTGTTTAACATGCAGCTTTTGATTCATGTGTCGTTTTACTTCTAGCTAGAACATGAGCCAGTGATCTGACGAAAGCCATTCAAGATGAGAAAGAGACAATGTCACTCCGGGCCGGCGCCAAAGCCTTGGGAATTAGCCCTGACACCCTGAAAAAGAGGATGGCTTGATGGTGGCTGTGAGGCAAATGCTGAGAGGAGGGGAAAGAAGACTGTTATATCCTCTGATGATGAACTTGCTTAGCTGACCACCTTAGAACTTTGACCAAATGGGGTTATGCTCTCACGTTCGGTTGATTGTACAAGAATGTTGTAAAGAAAACAAAATAATGCATTTCGTCAAAAGTAGCGTGCCAGGTAAGGAGTGGTTCCTAGACTTCTGACGTAGACAAAGCCTACAGTTGAAAGCTACTGAACCGCTTGAAAAGGCAAGACGGCACAACACTTCTGATCCGTTCCTTGTCTCTGAACTGCACTACAAAATCAAATGTGTGCTTAGTACACCTGTGGGAGTATACTATATCTATAGGTGTGTACTTGACAAGCATACATCTATAGATGTGTGAGGGAGAGTCGGGTGATTGGCTGAGCGATAGCGAAGCCCGTTACTCCAGTGGGGTTGAAAAGTTTTGTCTGTCTGTCTGCGTGCGTGTGTGCGTGCACTACTCCTCCTGAACGGCTCGGCCGATCTGGCTGAGATTTTGCAGGGTCATTAGGTATGTCCTTGGCTCGCCACACACCAAAATGCAGCTTTCTATCTCAATCCATTCGGTCATATAAGCCAAAAAACACTTCAAAAACGACAGAAAAAAAAACAACTTTTTTGGTACTTTCAACTTTTTGTCAAGTTTCATATCGTTTCATATGTTTTTGAGGCTGCCGATGACGAAAATAGAACCCGTTCGGGCCACCGATCGAAAGTTAAATCCCATTGGTGTAGATTTTGATGACCAAATACTATTTTTTGAGGGGATCACGCCCATCTCTACGGTCTGCCTAGGGAAGCAGCCTGCCGGAGGCAGGTTAGCGCCGCAGGCCAAGGTAGGTGAATACACCAGGCGTGGATGGTCGAAACTGGCGCAGCATCGCGAAGCCTGTTACGACCAGACACGGTCTGGCGTACACCTACCTTGTTTGTAACAGGAGCGATTCAACAAATGAGTTTATTAATTTAAGTGGAGGGAGCACAGGAAAATGTGAGTATGGTCCCTCTTTCGCTTCAAGTACAGGATCCCTCAACAATCGAAGCGGATGTGATCGGTGCTCAGGTATAGTTTTGGAGGGCGTCTGAAATAAAGGGTACACCGGAAAGAGGCAAATCTTTTATTTTGAGTTCTAGGAAGTTTCTGTCTGAGGCTCCCCAGGTATTTATCACCATCGAAGTACCGTTGGGGCCAACTTCATCTTCACGAAATTCGGGCCCCTAAATGTACGTTTCGATGCAAACCACCCATCTAGTGCAATGAATGAGATTAACATTACCCATTTTCCATAAATTTATATCTGAAATGCATCTTCATTGATAATTTTTTCCTTGTATAAATCTCAAACGTAGACGACAGGCTTTAATTTTCGGATCAAACGAGTTAGTTGCTATCACCGTGCCATTGATTGACGTGAAAGAAATGCATAGGTCGGAGGACTTGGTGACGCAAGCTTTGCCAGCTTGGCAGGCTCGGATATAGTTTCAGAGAAATCACAATCAGTTTTAGGAGTATCATTGAAAGCATACTCATAAACGAACTTTAACTACAATCGGAAAACCCTGCAAGGGCAGAGTTGGCAGGCAAATGACACAATAAACTTCTTACGGATACTACGTGGCCGTAATACAGACAATTTTGTGCAATCATAGTCACTGATGGATTTTGCTTAAAAAACGAATGATTTCACCGCAACAACCTGATTTCGTCGTCCGCACCTTCGTATGTTATTGACACGAACACTTTTAAATCATGGGTGGAATCATCCACGTTACAAGCTACATCCAGCCGTAATTGTGGTTGCACAAAACTGCCTGAATTATGTAAATATGCTGTCGAAAAGCTTTCCCTTTCACGGGGCAGCAGTGAACTGCATAGTGAGTGCAGCGCTCCACATGGTGTGCTGCATTCGGATCTTTTTCAGCGTGTCTTGTCCTTCCTTGTAGGTTGATACAACAACGTCCATCTCCTTAATGAGGCGGTCTGCCTCGTCCAGAGGAACCTGAAACACACGTGCGGTGCCGTTCACTGTAAAAAGATTTAATTACATTTTCATTGCATGGTAGTGAAGCTGTAATCATTACAATGTTATTTAAGTTTTCATTACATTTATGTTATTAAAATTTTCACTGCATTGTGAACTTCTGTATTGAAAATTTTAATAACAAAAATGTAATGAGAATGAACCAAGTTGACGCAAATTACGCAATACTTCGTTTCGATAGGAGATAAGAGTGGATTCACTAGGACTCTGGACAGCAGGGAAGAGGTAAAAATGAGTGACGCGGGACGTCTCAGGTATAGACAGTTGAGTCGCCTGAGTGAGGGAGATCAGGTGTTGACCTTGCCAAACGGCAGCCCGTAGACGCCTTCGAGCAAAAGAGGGCATTTTTCGGACATTCTTTGTTCTGTAGTTCTCATCTATGGACAGGGACCCCCGTTTTTCTGGAAGGATTTTGATTCTCAGTAGTGTTTTTTATCTAACTATAGTTTTTCATTGCCTTCTTATTACTCCTTATGTGCCAAAAGTAAACGTTAGCATGTTTTTTAGACCCGTTCCCCATAAGACCCATGTTAAAAATCCCAACTTTGACTGCATTTATCTCAGAAACGAGTTCAGGAAGGAGCATTTTGTTTGGTAACACTGACTTCAGCGCATGATTTTCTATCGATATGGATCAAATGGGGAACTTTTTTAATACTTTGTTAGTAACTGATGTACTACTTTAACAATCCAATACTTCGCATGAAACACGGATAAATTTGAGAATGTCTCACGTTTAAATATTTGAATACAAAATACAGAGTTGAGAGTGATCCCCGTGTACCGCGACACCTAGCGGCAGACTTGTAAATGACAGGTTTGACTTAGGACGCCGTAATGGACGATTCTAGGAGAAAATTGATGTTGGCGGCCATAAAACAAGGCAAAATTTGTTTTAGGAAACTCAATTTAAATCTTGGACAAATCAAAGTCATACTTAATTTCTTCTTTTTTTGGAAAGGTTAATGACATGCCTTTCTAAGTGTGGTATCCGTTTTACCGCCTTTCCAAATGTGGTACAAAAATAACCGCCCATTGAAGGCCGTTAAATACCACCTTCCACAGTTGTATCGACTTGAATGTTCCGTTTGAAGGGGAATATAATGCGGTACAGCGGTGAAAGGTGGTAACTTTAACCCCTTCAATGGGCGGTTATTTTTGTACCACACTTGGAAGGCGGAAAAACGAACACTGCCTTCGTAAGACCATGTGTACCGCCTTTCGATTTTGGGTGACACCCTTTATAATCTCTATTCGAGTAATGAATCAGTATCACCCAAATTGGGGGGACAAGACATTCATGATTCGAATCTGGATGACGTGACTTTGTCCAAAACGCGTTGCTGATCAAGACTCTCATTCTCAGTGCAGCATAGACGGGCAACATTTTTATCTTACCTTGCAGACTGCGTCTGGCTCGTCCCTATTCCAGAGGTGCAGAAACCGCCCAAAGAGAACCTGGACAAAAGGTCCAAGAACCCTATTTCTAATGCAGCTGTGCCCCGGGATCAAGACTTCCAGGGTCCGTAAGAAGTCCCGTATGAGTGCTTCCCAGCGAATCAGTTCCTCTGAAAACCACACGAGAAAATGGCGGTGAGCCGACGTTGCTTTCCGAATATCGATTGGAGGTGACTGCTTTCATGAGACAAGGGGTAATGGACTCGCAACGGAGCTGGCCGGAATCTCTGCCTTGCGAATTTTAGTTCACTATTTCTCCGACCAAATATGCGATTTTTGAGATGGCTCGGGCATTTTTGGAAAGAAGACACCTTGAAGTATGCCCAAAATTCAAAAAAGTTTCAATTTTCCCACCAGGGCTTAAACAGGAACAGCTTCACCGTTGCGCTTCTCAAATGCGCAGGGGCGACGCAGGGGGGACGCATCTTCAACTTGCGATAGAAGCTTCCGGATGCCGCAAAAGTGATGGGACATAGTTTGTCTTCGACATATATCAAGGTGCACAACTTGTCCCATCAGTTTTGCGGCATCCGGAAGCTTCTATCGCAAGTTGAAGATGCGTCCCCCCTGCGTCGCCCCTGGCACCATGGCCGTCACCCTGCGCATTTGAGAAGCGCAACGGTGAAACTGTTCTTGTTCAAGCCCTGGTGGGAAAATTGAAACTCTTTTGAATTTTGTGCATACTTTAAGGTATCTTCTCTCCGAAAATGCCCGAGCCATCTAAAAAATCGCATATTTAGTCGGAGAAATAGTGGACTACAATTCGCAAGGCATAGATTCCGGCCAGCTCCGTTGCGAGTCCATTACCCCTTCTCATGCTGCTTTGCAAACTTAAGTGTGTACATACTACACTCTCGTTTACAGCTTGCTCAGCACACTCTTATTATCAGCATGCTTCCAAGCACACTCGTATTTACAGCGTACTTGCTGGCACACGCCAAAATACAATGTGCCTTGCATATACACGCTAAATAAGAAAGTGCCTGCAAGTACGCGCTACAATATACTCGATTAGTCCAATCTAAAGCATGGGCCAGATTATGTGTACTTACAGGCACACTCTTATTTAGAATGTACTTGCAGGCACACTCTTATTTAGAGTGTACTTGCAGGCACACTCCACTTTCGCGTGGGCCTAGCAGGTATGCTGTAAAAATGAGTGTCCTTGAAAGCATGGTGTTAAGAGTGTACTGTATATGTACACACTTCAGTTTGCCGAGGGATACGTACAGGCCGTCCAGGAAACACTGATTAAGTTGCTAAACTTATTCGAAATTGATATTCTACCCGCTACTCTGCGTGTACGCTTAATTGTTACTATTAAAGAGGGCAACTACCTCACTATGCGTGTACGCTTTTTTCTTACTATTAAAGAGGGCAACTACCTCACTCTGCGTGTATGCTGTTTTGTTACTATTAAAGAGGGCAACTACCTCCAGGTTCCTAACACTTTACTAAAGTATTTGTTGCAAGAAATTCCTTACTAACACGAAAACGATTAACGATTTCAAGATCATTATTAGAGAGACAGGCAAGATCACCAGGTAATACAATATTACCTATCCTGGAACGGTTATTTCTGTTTAGAATAGCAAGAAAAGTATCGATACCAATCGGCAACTTTGCCTCGACGCCTCGACTCATGTCCTTCATTCCTTGTTGCAACATCTAGTCCGTATTTGTCCCAAATAAATTCGAAATCAAAGAGAAACAACGCAGATTAACAAACAAGCATAACTGAGACAAGCAGGGCTCCACTTCAAACCTGTCTCCTAAGTGAACCTGCGAGTTCACATCAACAAATGCATGCAATTTTAAGTTCACACTTTTGCTGGTGCATATGTCGCAAGTTCACACTTACAAGTGCCAATGCACGCCCTAAATGCGAGGAGAATCATGCGATTGATAGTGTGTTGTGGGCTACGGACGCCTTTGGTAGTGTGAACTAGCCTGTGTGGAATTGTAAGCGAGTACTTAGTAGGCATTTTGATTAAAAGTGACGTCCTCTCTTCCCCAGCAACAGAACTGTAGCTTCAGAATTGCATGCTTACCTTCATTGCGCTCCAGGCTGATGTCAACAAAATTGATGGCGAAGATGAAATGCAGCTTGGCTCGAAGTGCTATGGAGTGGGTCGGGTGAAGAGCGCCAACCGGCGTCAACTCGTTCTGAAGGAACTGCGCCCACGCCCACGGACTCTTCTCGGCAACCTTGGGAAAAAAACTGAAATTTCAAAAAGCAGGTCGAGTCTTGATGTGATTTAAAGACAGTGTTGATGAACTGTGCTCTGGCCCACTAAATAGCGCGCTGGGTGCGGGACTTGAACAACGTTGTTCCGCATTAATTCCTGCGGCGCATTTCCAACGCACATGCCAAATTTTGAGCAAATACAATGCACGAAAAGACTTAAAACTTTTTTAGAGTGGAGAATTTTCACCATATTACAGACATTCTCTAAAGGACTTTGAAAGTGCGATAAATTCAAAATCCACACTGGTAATACTAAAGCGTAGTATTACCCTCTGTTTTCAAGCGTAATCAGGTTACGCTTGAAATCAAGCGTAACATGAAATCAAGCGTAACAGGCCCAACCACCAAGATTCCCCCTACCTAAATGCATGGGGGAATTTCCAGAGTATGCTTCATTTGAAGCGTAATGTCTTCAAGCGTAACTTTATGCTTGACTCAAGCATCGAGTTACGCTTCAGTTTTACCAGTGCAAACACGGTTCTTTGCCTCGTTGGTAAGAGAACTCACTTTTTCGAGGCAGTCTAAGCGACGCAGAGGTCCACTCTTGGCTGCTCTCATTTCGGTCGAGGGAATCAGGTGATGGCAGTTGTTGCAGCGCGCATCGGGCTCCTCCTCGCCAACGGCCGGTAGCGGCACGGCCATGCCTGCCATGCAAACGGGACGGTGGGCAGATGAGCATTCAAGGTTCCTCGCATGCAGCAAACACACTAAACTCCTTACAGACAGCATCCGTGACACTTTTGAGGAAACCCAATTACGGATAGGTTTAGCTTGTAATGGGGATTATTTTAATCACAGAGGTCTTCTTGTCCGTAACGCACAAAAAGAGTTATCCGCTAAAGTCCAGACGAAGAATTCTGTGTATAACGTGTAGAATTATCCGTATAACAAGCTACATCCATCTGTGAACATGATTGCATCAAGGCCACATGGTATCCGCGAGACAATCAGTGTGCCTACACGCATGAATGTTATGGCAGCGCGTGGTAACATAACTTTTTTTTGGCGATTTTTGAAGTTTCGATGAGATAAAAAAGTTATGCATGAGATAACTTCGATTCTAAATGTTATTCAAAATTCAAATCATCCCAGGAATATTTTTTTTTACTGACCGTTTACGAGATGCAGGCACCCGAAAACTCAATGTAAGTTCAGTTACCACGCCCTGCCTTACGGGCTGTTTCAAGCCAATGTTCGATACATTCTGTTTCGTTGATTACACGGCGAGTTAGTTACAAAATAACGACGTATTTTCTCTGAAAGCTAGATATGCTATAAATACTTTACAATAACTTGACGTTGACGTTCCCTAAAATAGTTGGTCAGGTTTTGAGAGCGCCCCGCTTCGTAACGTCCTCGAAAAATAACATAACTCGTGGGGCCAAAAATGTCCAATGACATTTTCGGTGTGCTCGCCAACGATACTTTACGTACCTTTTTTGCAGTGGCTGCAGGGCCAGGAGTTGAGATGAAGGCCCAGGCGCGTGGGGTCTGAGCACAGCTTGCACGAGCACTGCATGTCAGAGTACCTCAGGTAGCTGCGTCGCTGAGCTTCCTCCATCAGAGAGTTCTGGAAATCGGAAACAGTTGGCCTTTGTTAACTGATTGATCTGAATTGTCTATAACTTGGAGAGCAGATCGCTTGCCGAAAGAAACTCAGTTTCTCTGAGGTGATCTACGATGTAAGTGGGACAAGCACTCACCCTTGCAATATGGAAAATATAGGGGCACTATATGGACAAAATATATGGCCCAACATGTATTGACGTCATATGTGGAAAAGATAATTTAGCAAGATACTTTTCCGATATAAAAAATATGTGGCAAATATATAAATTTCATACATTGCTCTATATGTGGCAATATATAGTGTAAATACACCATGGAGTCTGACGACTCAGAGACTTCCTTTACAATTATAAAAGAATGTAAACTTCGCCTTGCGAGGACATCCAATTGTGGTCCTACCGTGGCCACCTAGAAGAACTTTTCGCGCTACGCCCTAAAAAGACGTTTAAAATTTCCGAACTGTTCCAGTTCACTTGTTAAACAGGATTTCTCAAAATTTCTTGGAGACTTAAACGCATGGAAAAGAACCTTTCCCCTGCTCAATATATGGCGTCAATATATTTTACAATATAAAATCATGTTGAGAAATATAGCCGCCTTTCAACATCCAGTGCCGAGATTTTAAGAAAGGTTAGTTGAAAGTCTGCCCTCCTCACCCTGCCCCATCCCAAGACGGGGACCGTGTCAGATATTGAAACATATATTTCGCGAAGATAATATTATATGGGGAAATACATGCAGCATATATTAACGGGCACCAATATATACCCCCATATATAAACCACGTATTGCGCAAGATAATTTGCAATATATTGAGCAAGATACAATTATATTCACAATGCATGAAACACATATGGAGTCATATATTGACACATATTTTCCATATATTTTCCTTTTTGCAAGGGCATGGAATCCTGTTTCGGTTGTTTTGAAGAATATATTTCAGCTAAGTTTTATTTTTTTAATCAATGTTATGGTGACCTAAGATTGACTTTTAGTCACTTAGTCACTACACTGTGGCAAAAGAGTACGGAAAATTCTGTTAATTTTTTTGCCAGGATTCTCCGTAGCTCTCTTATCAATATTCTCCGTAAGCAGTTACAGTATTCTCCGTAGGGCCGTACAGTATTCTCCGTAGGACCGCACAGTCTTCTCCGTAGGACCTGCAAGACTGGAAAGTCCTACGAAGAATACTGTGCGGTCCTACGGAAAATCCTGAAAGAGCCTACGGAGAATATTGACAAGGGGGCTACGGAGAATTACCACAAGCTGATTACAGAAATTTCCGTAGCTTTTTGCCACAGTGTACCATGTGGGAAGGTTTTCACTTGACAGTACCCGTCGCGGCACAAGAATCACTGTCCCTCTAAACAGAATTCAGGGGCAAACCAGGGCCAATCAGCAGAGCCCAAAATGGACCATCGACGATTTGGCCCATTTTTGGCTCAAATGTTACCTACCCATAGGTAAACATCGGGGTAAAATTTCAGCCACCTAGGTGTCGTTTCATAGGAGTTATGGGCAATCTTAGTTTTTGACTCTTTTTCTTAAGTGGTTTTTGACCAAATTGCTACATTTTCCAAAAATCCCTCTCAAGTCTACAGTTTTACCCCTAGTTGGCTGAAAACTCTTACTTCAACGTAAAATTGCATGAGGAATTCGATTTAGGGCCCAAACGGAGCCCTGGGCAGTCTATCATAGAGAAAAACGCCAATTTTGACGAAAAATCACTTTTTTTAAGGTTTTACGTCGGTGCGTTTTAAAGCTACACCCGAATCCAAACTTGGTCAAGTCTATGCGGCAAATCGTACCTCATACCACCACCTAAAATAGCACGGCTCGACATTTGGGTGGTATGGGTATGGTTTGGGCGCTGCAGCCTTGGGAACTTTTAAATTATGAAAAACTAGCAAATTCCCCCTTACGTCGAGGTCAACCCTCATGCATTGGCTGTTTCGGGTTCAACTGAGGCCCCGCGGTAATATTTAAGTTAGAAAGGTCCTTCTTACCCCTCACTACCATCACTGACCCTCTGAGAAGCGCACTGAGGTCACTTTTGGGTCCATGGCTGCAGCCAAAATGACAGAATTGACGAAACGCTTGAAGGGTAGGCAACTTACGCGCCATGTGGGGGGCTGTTCTGGTCTAATAAAACATGTAGTCTAACATGTACTTCTTTTATTTTAAAGAGGGTAATGATCACAATTTTGACAAATTTGGCAGTTAGATAAAATACTAAGCTAGGAACAAAACTTGGCTCATTATACATTGAACTAATATCGTAAATTGCTGATCATTACACTAAACTAAGAACACAACTTTGCTTAACACGTTCACGACCGGACTCGTTTTGGGCAAACTTCCGCTCAGGACCTGAGTCTGCTTTGACCAAACCATGCATCTCTCGGACCTCGCGACTTGATATAAGCACGAATCATGCAATAACAAAACCAACCAGCCGAAGAAAAATCTGGGAACCCCGTGCCCGGACGGTCGCGAGGGCCATGCCCATTCACGCGGGTACGGGGTTCCCGTGTGGACGCCGAACGACATAAGATGCGGGAACGCAGTACGGAAACACGGTTCTCAGTCAAAATGAGTACCAAAATCATTTTATTTTCCGAAATAAGGAAGAAAATGCAAAAAGTCTCAGTTTGACGCTTGTATGGCCGTTTTTGAGTCCGGGAACCGTGTACCCGGACGGTCCTCCGAGACATGTCCAGTTCGGGAACACCCGTACGTAAAAGCTAAATGCTAAATGAGGGTATTTTCGGAATCAGCGGAGGGACCCCAGGCCATTCGCACACTTTATGACCTGTTTTGAGCTGTTACAACCAATCCGATTTCCACACGGCCTTCTTGACGTGCAGCAGAATCGGGCCGTGTCAAAATCAAGTAGGTTGTAACAGCTCAAACCAAGTCGAAAAGTGTGCGAATGGCCTGGGCTCGATCCGCTGATTCCGAAAATACCCTTATTTAGCTTGCTGGGCCGCTTTTACGTACGGGAACGGTGTTGCCGGACTGGACATGTCTCTGACGACCGTCCGGGAATCATGTTCCCGTACCAAATTCATCGAACGAGGTCCGTTCGAAAGTAACTTGCGTCTTTCGTAGAGGCGGTTCCAAAACAACGTGTCTCATGATCGTGACAATTCTGTGAGGCGAAATCGGAAAATCGGATTTGTCCGGAAACGGTGTTCCCGGATGGTCGTCTGGACTAGTTCCCATGGGTTAAGCGAAGTTGTGTTCTTAGTTTAGTGTAATGATCAGCAATTTACGATATTAGTTCAATGTATAATGAGCCAAGTTTTGTTCCTAGCTCAGTATTTTATCTAACTGCCAAATTTGTCAAAATTGTGATCATTACCCTCTTCAAAATAAAAGAAGCAGATGTTAGACTACATGGCGCGTAGGATAAGTTGCCTACCCTTCAAGCGTTTCGTCAATTCTGTCATTTTGGCTGCAGCCATGGACCCAAAAGTGACCTCAGTGCGCTTCTCAGAGGGTCAGTGATGGTAGTGAGGGGTAAGAAGGACCTTTCTAGCTTAAATATTATCGCGGGGCCTCAGTTGAACCCGAAACAGCCAATGCATGAGGGTTGACCTCGACGTAAGGGGGAATTTGCTAGTTTTTCAAAATTTAAAAGTTCCCAAGGCTGCAGCGCCCAAACCATACCCATACCACCCAAATGTCGAGCCGTGCTATTTTAGGTGGTGGTATGAGGTACAATTTCCCGCATAGAGTTGACCAAGTTTGGATTCGGGTGTAGCTTTAAAACGCACCGACGTAAAACCTTAAAAAAGTGATTTTTCGTCAACATTGGCGTTTTTCTCTATGATAGACTGCCCAGGGCTCCGTTTGGGCCCTGAAATCGAATTCCTCATGCAATTTTACGTTGAAGTAAGAGTTTTCAGCCAACTAGGGGTAAAACTGTAGACTTGAGAGGGATTTTTGGAAAATGTAGCAATTTGGTCAAAAACCACTTAAGAAAAAAGTCAAAAACTAAGATTGCCCATAACTCCTATGAAACGACACCTAGGTGGCTGAAATTTTACCCCGATGTTTACCTATGGGTAGGTAACATTTGAGCCAAAAATGGGCCAAATCGTCGATGGTCCATTTTGGGCTCTGCTGATTGGCCCTGGTTTGCCCCTTCAATGAATCCGGGGAGACAGACTGCATTTTTGCAGCATGCTCCGGCCAGCATATGCATTAATTCGCGCGTGCCTAGCTTGCCTGGCAAGCAGGCATGCGCTAACACGTGCACACTATGCAAGCTTTTCGGTTTACAGCGTTAACAACTGATGGGCTTCAAGGCTTTTTTGTCCTCACCTCGAGGTGGTCCATCGAGAGGCGCTCCCCGCGGCGAACCAGCCGCGCAGTCAACACCACGTGCTGCGTGAGGCCCGTGTCGAGCGGCGACAGCACCGAGAAGGTGTTGGGCTGGCACGCTTGCTCCAGCAGGACATTGCTCATCATCACGTACTGTCAAAAACACATTATGATAGCAATCAGAAACACTAGATAATATTTAAAATGATCCACGAAGCGGAAGAAGGGGGTAAGTCGAGTTGAATCCGTGCACTTTTGAAAGGCCTGAACCTTGCAGGTGGGAGAACAGGTGGGGAATGTCATCTAAAAATAGATGCAAGAGGATGGGACTTGGCTCACCACACTTATTTTTGGACCAAATTTTCGCTTACGTTTACTTGATAGACTGATAAGAGGTCACTGAAGCAACTCGACTTAACCCCTTCTTCCGCTTCGTGGATCAAATATCAACAAAAGTGGCCTATTATACCCTCATTTTGTGCATTTGTCCCCAAAAGCGGGTTGGATCGAATAATATGGAGGCCAGAAAAGTGGCCATTTGAATGGATCCAGTAAAAGGGCTTTGAATGAAGTGAGGTTCACCTTCGTGTGTTGCACTCGGACACTGGCAATACAAAGGCACTCAAACTGTTGTACAGTGAAGATTCTCCATATTATGGTGAAAATTTTTCACATTATGGTGGTGCACACACTAAATGTCATGGGACTTTTTTTGTCCCACGAATGATGCAATTTTAAGCACATCCGGTGGTGATGCAATTTTGTGTCCGCCAGGCGGGACAAATCGTCTAGTGAAAGTACAAGTTGCAGCTGGCGCCGGACAAAATGTGTCAGCAGACGGGAACAAAATTGTATCAGCGTCGGATGTGCTTAAAATTGCATAAACCGTGGGACAAAAAAAGTCCCATGACATTTAGTGTGCAGCTGACTTCATAACATACCGTTGAGAATTCACTGTACCCTATAGATATTTTAACGAATTTTATTTGAATTATGGAGAAAATCTCAACCATAATATGTTGGTGCAGCCTTTCACCGTAAGCCATTTACAGTGCGTGGTGAGCGATTCTCACGTTTCGGGGTAGTTTCGTTTCTTCTGACTCCTGTGCCCAAACGAGCGCAGATATCGACATGGGGTTTGTTTCTGATGTTAGGGAGGGCCATATCCCACTAAACGCACACATTTCGAAAAGTTCACGTTCGTTGGATTGGTCTACGTAGCGTTTCGAATACCCTAAATGTAACTTCCGTGATTGTCCAAAGAGCACATACTCGAACTTTCCACCCACAGTGTGGCGGTGTGGTTCGAAAATGCTGCCAACTGTCGATGGGGATTCGAAGCTTGGCATGTCTCGAGCTAATTTCAACCGAAGACCAATACGCCAGACTTCTTTCAAAGGTACTTATGCTGCAACGAAAAATGTCCTCCGTATATTCAATTTAACTACACAAATTTCGAAAAGGCAGCTCTGGACTTCTCCCCAAGCCAAACTTTTAACTTTCCATGACACAAGCCATCAAAGTGGAGTCCCTGGGAAATAATTGCATGGGTCGCGGAAATCTAAGATGCTGTATACGGTCTCAAAGCGGGCTAGAGCATTATAAAATGGCGTGTATCAACAATTACCTGTAACTTCCGTGGCACCCTTTACCCAATGTTGCAGCAGCACTAGGTGAAAAAATTTTCCACTGAAATGTCGGGCTGAGAGTATCAATTGACCCTGGAACGACTTTTAAGCCACAGCAAGCCCGAGTCAGCCGTTAAAGCTGATTTTGACACTTTGTAACTTCCGTGATAACGTAATTTCCGTGATCAAAACACCCACTAAAACGTATGGGAATACCTTATGGCTCATGTTTTAAGGAAGATAGTACAAGGTCTTTACTATAAATACCATTGCCATAACTCTAGTATCATCCAGGACCCCAATAATCAGAAAAACTTAATTGGATATTTCTCACTTTCGGCAAATCAGAGACGTCAAAACTACCCCGAAACGTGAGAATCGCTCTCGTGTGAATGCATCACGTCCTTTGGTAATGCAAATGTTGAAGGTCTGAAACCTTGGCTCCTACTTTCAGAGTCCATTCGGAGGATACTCTGCAAACCCGAGCGTGTTCCAAGCACGCACTACAAGGCACTCCCGTGTTTGGTGCATGCAAAGGCATGCGCATTTTGTTGCATGCTCGATGCTCCGCAAGGAAAAATACTGGTGCATGCCTCATGCCGTCATGCTGACTCCACAGAGCTTGCTAGCCGTAAGCTTGAGCTTACATTGTAATAAGGGATTGGAATGGTATGTACAACGTACAATGAACAGCACAAATTCGCAGTCGGTCGCTTCAAACTCAAACCTCTTGAAGGTCTCAATGACTGATGACTAACGATTCAGTTTCCAGCAAGGCCTAAAATAGCACTCACCCCCTTGGAAGGCTGCTCCTTATGGGTCAGCAGGTGATTCCTCACGGCGAGGAGGAGGGCCCGACGCAGCCGATTTTCCACGATCCACAGAACACCTAGTTCCTTCAGCAGCCAGTCACGAGTGTAGTGCCACACAGCCTTGGCCACCTGCGCCAGAAAAGGCATCTCCGACATTACACACTAAATGTCATGGGACTTTTTTAGTCCCATGAATGATGCCATTGCCATTTTAAGCACATCCGGTGGTGATGCAATTTTGTGTCCAACAGGCGGGACAAATTGTCTACTAAAAGTACAATTTGCAGCAGGCGTCAGACAAAATGTGTCGCCAGGCGGGAATAAATTTGTAGCAGCGTCGGATGTGCGTAAAATTGCATAAATCGTGGGACAAGAAAAAGGTCCCATGACATTGAGTGTGTACAGAGTCACTCTTGAAAGGGTTACGCGTGAAATGAAGCATGAACAATAAACTCCCACGGGAGTTTTGAGAATGAAAATACACTCTAAATGTCTTACGAAGAAATTTCCCATAATACGAAGAAAATGGCGCAAGCATAATACGAAGGTGTTTTTTCTTCGTATTACGAAGGTTTTTCTTTGTATCTTACAATGAAAAAGCAGAAAAGATTCGTATTACGAAGAAATATTGCTTCGTATTATGCTTGCGCCGAATCCACTGTAACATACGAATAACATAGGTCAAATTTCATTGTAAGACATTTAGAGTGTAGGCGGGTACCTCGCTCAACGACGCCTCGTCCACGTCCATGTTGCTCGCGAGGACTTGGTGCATCTGCGGATGGTCGTTGAGCCACAAGTACGTCCGCAGCACCGTCAGGGCGTACGACGCGTGCAGACCAAGCTTCACGACACCTGCAGAGAAATGTCGAGCTTGAGGTCCTGACTTAGAAACGCTGAGGTTCCAGCCGCTTTAAACCATTTTGGAAACCTACATCTTTGTATCATGGACAAAACCATCCGTATTACAAATGAAATTCGATCCGTAATACACACTCAACATCTTGTGATCGTTTTTAAACGTATTACGATGGTTTTTCATGTGAAGGTACGCATAAATTTGCACATACGTAATATGCTTAATTTTTCATCGTATTAGGCATGAATTTCATCGTATTACATACGTACTTCAATAAAATTCACGCACAAATATGTCCGTAACCTACAAAGACGGTATCCGAGAAGACTTCAGTGTGTGCGGATATTCCACGAGCAAGGGATCAGCCGCATGGCCAGCATTGAGAAGATCTCGGCCGCATCGTCGTGCTCAATTCGTTTACGAGTGACAGACAGTAAAACGAAGGGAGCTCACCTTTGTCGACTTTCGACTTAAAGTCAGCCTTCTCGAGGAGGGCGCACTCCGCTCGGTGCAGTCCGTCCGGGTCGCAGCCCTGTCGACACAGGGGCAGGCCGCAGCTCTTGCACCGACTGGTGCTGCTCACAGAGGTGAAGCAGCCACGACACAGGCACTGGGGACAAAATTTTAAAAAGTCCAACGAAAACTGGCACTTGGAAAAGTCTACGAAGAGACTAAAGGCGTTGTAGAATTGCTCCGCATTGTGAAGAAGTGCTTCAAAATACGAAGCAAATTCCAAAATAACCACTTTAAGCAAAGTAAGCATGTGAAATCAGCCAAAACACGGTAATATGGCACGTGTATTACCTTATATTACTTAGAGCGCGATCTGAGCTCACGACCCCTCGTATAATGTATTGGATTTCTTTGTCAAAGAAAGTGCCTTCGACTTATATCAAGGAAGGCTATTTCAAATGAGCTCATTAGTACACCCAAACTTTGGCATGGCCTGAAACTGGGCGCTGTTGTCCTGCCCCTTTTCGAGCGCTATATGTCGCCCAGTTTCTGAGCACCTTTGTCATCCTGTCTCGGGGTGCACAAACCATAAAGAAACCTGCCTTCACCCGTAGCTCAGAAGCGCTAAAGGTGCCAAAGGCGCCCAGAATCTGGGCACCCTCAGTCACCCATAAACTGAGCACATGTGCATTCTCTACCATGTGGGAGGGCCGCCAGTTCCTTAATGATTTGTGCACCCCAAAACTGGGGTGATTACAAGAGTTTCGCCTAAAACCGTAGTTGCGAGCTTGAATGCAGCTTACCAACACGGCTCAAGGGGAAAACTTTGAATTTCAATGTACAAATTTTTGAGTTCCGCAAGAATTTTGAACAAATTTTAATGAATTGCAGACAAACTTCACTGATTTTTAAAGAATTTCTGTAAATTTCGACAAAATTTCAAGGACTTTGAAAAAAAAATCGACTAAAATTCAAGATATTCAATGAACTTTGGTGTACATTTTTGTTTGGAGTTGTTTTTCCTCTCACACGCTTTGCTACCAATGTATTTAACCGCAAGGTCGTTTGTCCAACGAGGGAACTCACCCCGTCTTCGGAACCCGATGGCAGCTTCGGGAAGCTGATGGCGGGCACCTCCCGCATGATCCTGGTGCCAGCTGGGATGTCCCTGGCAGCGACCAGCCACTTCTTGCCCTCGGGGACTTCTACGGCGCCACAGCCCACTTTGTGTCTGGCCCAGTCCTCCTTCTGGTGATCGCGGCCGCAGTAGAAGTCGACGTAGCAGGTGGAACAGGCTCGCGACTTCGGCGCGCCGCACACGGAGCAATCGCCGAGCGTCGAGTCTGACAACGCGGGTTGGGCAAAGAAAAAGGTGACCATTACATTTCCTTTTTAATTACTACTTGACGTACTTCAAGCCTAAATGCCTATGAAGTACACTTCCACAAGTGCGTGCCTGCAAAAGCACACCGGTAAAACAAGGTAGGTGTACGACAGAACGTGTATCGACGTAACAGGCTTCGCGATGTTGCGCCAGTTGCGACAATCCACGCCTGGTGTTAACACCTACCTTGGCGCGGCGCTTCTTGCTTGCCCTTGGCAACCGTCACAAAACTTTATGTTGAAGCAGATAAACCATTTAAGTCGTGGCTGCGTGAAGAACAGGAAGAATCACAAAACTGTACTCTTTTGCACTCTTACTTCAAATATTTAAGTCCCCTTGCTACTAGAAAACTATTATCTAGAAAATGCAACAAATTCAGAGCGATAATATGCACTTTAAATGCCGTAAATACAGTCTTTTGCGATTTTTCTTGTTCTTCACTCAGCTCCGACTAGAATGATCCAATAGTGGCACTGCGTGATAGAGGATTCATTATCGGTTCATGATCGAAAATAGCCATAATGTCTAAACATCAACTCATTGCAAACCGAGGCCCTGCAAAAGCGCAAAGCGAGTTCCCACCCCATGCCAGAACGGCCGCACGACGCTGCTCTTTTGTTTCTCTCGTTCTGTCGTTGAGTTCCGAAGTACCCCATTTGACGATTTCTACAAGCTACACAGCGTCCAGGCAGATGAAAAGTTGATTGAAATCACGATACTCACAAACAATGGCGTTCTTCAGAGCAATCGCCATAATGGTTTCAGAATCGTAGACAGCTGCTGCATCAAACTGGAACAGATGAACTTAGGAATCTATTTCACATTCGCATCCGCATCAGTGATTCGAAGAGGGCTGATGCCGAAAAACAACATTTGTTTCGACCTTAGGCTAAACGAAAGAGGAGTCAGAGAGATGAAAACTTTTTTCGACAACATTTAAAAGTAAATGTCATCATTGAATTGTTAGATTCAATGCCGATGCTGTGCCGGAAGTCGGATCTTACTTCCGCTCTTCATTTGAATTTTACTTCCGGTCCATTGAAAAAACCTATCCGTTTAAAGGACAAGGAAAGAAACAATCTTATATGTAGAATACCCTTATGAAGATCTGCTTACAACCTCACGAAGTACTTTGAGCATGTGAAAGGTACAAACTTCCATTAAGCAGGAGGTGATAGCTCGATTTTCATCATTTTTTAGGGGAAACAAAAAACTGTTTGCAGGGAAGACTGAAAACAATTGGCATACAGGACATGAGCCCCGTCCCGTTTGAGCCCCGATGGTCTGAGCCCCGACCTGAGCCCCGACCTGAGCCCCAACCTGAGCCCGGGTTGAGCCCCAACTTGAGCCCCGACCCAAGCCCTAATTTTCAGAGCACGGATTGAGCCCCGACCTGAGCCCCGTTTGAGCCCCATTTGAGCCCCACTAGAGCCCCACTTGAGCCCCGTGGCAATGAATCATGCAAAAAATGCGTGATTTCAGGTCGCGGGGCTCAAAAAGGGCTCAAGTGGGGCTCAAATGGCGCTCAGGTCGGGGCTCAATCCGGGCTTGGGTCGGGGCTCAAGTCGGGGCTCAAGTCGGGGCTCAACCCGGGCTCAGGTCGGGGCTCAACCCGGGCTCAGGTCGGGGCTCAGACCATCGGGGCTCAAACGGGGCGGGGCTCATGTCCCGTATGCCAAACAATTAGATCAATGATCCAATAGCAGGTAAGTTTAACTGCTACTTTTAACATAAGAGTTTTAAGACAAAAGTTTAGTTAAGTCCTCTTGCCATTTTCTGCAACGGAGTCACCTCCATTTATTTAAAAAAATTAGAAAATGGTTAAAGTTGAGTTATATCCATTTTTCATGTCGATTTTCTCCGAAACGTAACTTATGGAACTGAGTAAAATAATAATTTGGTGCACTCTTAAGGTGGGACATCACTCCACACACTAAATGTCATGGGACTTTTTTTGTCCCACGGTTTATGCAATTTTAAGCACATCCGACGCTGGTACAATTTTGTTCCCGTCTGGTGACACATTTTGTCCGGCGCCAGCTGCAACTTGTACTTTCACTAGACAATTTGTCCCGCCTGGCGGACACAAAATTGCATCACCACCGGATGTGCTTAAAATTGCATAAACCGTGGGACAAAAAAAGTCCCATGACATTTAGTGTGCAAAAACAGTGCTTTTGTAAGAACGTCATAAAAACCAAACGGAAAGAGAAAAATTGTTCATATTTTAACAGATAAAGCATAAAACAACACTAAGTCAATCCGCCAGGGCAGTACAGCGCTTTCGTTGAAAACACATTTTTGAGTGTTAGGTTAGACCATTTCGCACGGTTGCAGCGCTGGACGCCAAACGGTTTGACCTAGAACATTGAAATTTGGTGACAGCCGTCCTAAGATGTCTGGATATGGTGGGTACCTGAATCACATTTAAAAAATCATTTAAAGTTGAATTTGTTACATGCCAAAAAAAATTGTTCAATTTTTTGGGTCAAAATTGTTCAATTTTGAACGTTAAAATAATAATAAAAATTGAGCAAATCAAAATATTTTGCTACCCACCATAGCGGCATGTCGGAAGAGCTTCCATGCTAAATCTCCCCGCTGTAGCTCAAAAACTGCGCCCTAGAGGCCTGCAACTGTTTGCAATTTCATGTTCCGAGAAAAACGCGATCGAAGTTGGGGAAACTGGGCTTTTCCCCTATGCATGTTTGCGGCGCACAACCTACTAAAACTGCATTTTTTTGAATTCCGGAATTCGGTTTTCACCATTCGACGCAGAAAGGAATGGTCTATAATATAAACTAATAAAAAAAAGTTGCATTTTTTGATCATTTTGGAGTGATGTCCCCCCTTAATGTTGTTCAGTGAAAATTCTCCATATTATGGTGGTGCAGCTGACTTCGTACACACCATTGAGAATTCACTGTGCCTTATAGAGATTTTGACAAATTTCGTTGGTATTACGGAGAAAATTTCTAACATATTACGTTGGTACGGCCTACTGTTAGACATTTACTGTGTGTAATGATGTCAACCATCCTGAGGCACAACAGTCAGATAAAAACTTAATTTGGATAGAAGTCGAATAATTCTCTTCTTCCGCTTCCTGGATTTATAGTTTAGTTCGTTGTACGGAGAAATCGTTCATAAAAAAATGGAGTACTTTCTGTGTAAGCGTAGGTATGCTTAAGATACTTTGAAATGACAAGCAGCTTTCCTTTGAAAGGCTTGAGATATTTCACAAGGTAGGTTTACGCCAGACCGCGTCTTGTCGTAACAGGCTTCGCGATGTCTCGCGGCCTGTTCCTCCAATCCGCGCCTGGCGTACCTACCTTGGCCTGCGGCGCTAGCCTGCCTTCGGCAGGCATTGGCTTGTCCATCATCGGTTACTTCTTACTTGTTTCATGCTGGGGGCGGGACCCCCTTCATTCCAGATAGAGTTGCTTCATCTACAGATAACACGATCTTGACCCTTGAAACTTTTTAACTTGTTGGGACTGGGGCAGAAGACTCAATTTTTCGCCGTTTTTTAGGTGTTTTTCGCCTATAAAAACTGAACCACGTGAGCTACGATAGTGAAATTTCGCGTGTGCCGAGCCAAGAACATACCTAATAAGCCTGCAAAATCTCAGCCAGATCGGCCGAGCCGTTCAGGAGGAGTAGTGTACACACACACACAGACAGACAGACAGACAGACACACAGACAGACAGACAAAACTTTTCAACCGCACTGGAGTAACGGGCTTCGCTATCGCTCAGCCAATAAGGTTTCATGGTGCACTCCGGAGAAGAACCAGACCGGAAGTCAAGTGAAAACGCTTTTTCCGACATTTTTCGAAAGTTAAGCGAAACTTTCACCCCACAGCAAGACTAAATTCACATATAAGAGAAATTGACATTACATTCCTAATAGAATGTTCTTCCAAAGAGCTCTGTCTCCGAAGAAAAGAAACACACACAAAATCTATGTGTGTACTCAGTACACTCCTCGAATCGCGTGCTTACAACCATGCACTTAGAGACGTGTACTTAAGCACGCACGTAGAAGTGTGTACTTGAATGAGTACACACTTTAAAAGAACGCACACTTTCAAAGTGTGTACTCACTCAAGTACACGCTTCTAGGTGCGTGCTTAGGCAAGTACACGCCTCGAAGTGCATGCTTGTAAGCACGCGACTTGTGGAGTGTACTGAGTACACACGTAGATTTTAAGTGCACAAATGGGTCCGAAATGACACTTTCTATGATAAATTAACGCTGCAGATCTGCTTTTGACTTAATCTGCCGCATTCAGCTCTCGTTAAAAAAATTGTATTTTTAAGTGTCATTGCCATACCAGCTATAGGGTACTTTCGTAGATCCCTAAACCGGAAGCACACAGACGCCATGTTGGCGGAAGTAGATCCAAACTTGACATGGGAAAGAGACGTTTGTCAAACGTTACGGCCACACTTGAACATAAACAGTCGTTTGATACTTGTTTGCAGTGCATATATGTTTCGCGAGCAATATTTGTACAGCTCGGCTATAGTTTTAGATCCAAAGAGAGGTTAGTTTCCGGCCAATTTGGCGTCTGCTGGTCTGCTTGCTTCCGGTTCAGGATCTACGAAAGTACCCTAATCCGGGCCAGAGCCGCTTTGGAGCACCCTAACAAAATTATTTGGAACTCACTAAGACGTTGTCTTAAATGGACTTCGCAGCGTACTCAAATGAAGGCGTTCAGGCGTTCCAGTTGCGTACTCCGGCTGTCGCACCACGCACCACTGCCGCGTTGTCCTGTGCGGCTGTCTCATTGCCGCTAGCAACCACTGCCCGCAACAATCAAACCCAACGAAACGGCATCTGACGGGAGGGGGAGCAACTTTCTCGAACTCGTATCGATGGACCTGCACCAAAGCGCCAAGTAAACCGGCCAGATTTCACATCTTGGGGAAGTGGTGCACTGAGAATGAAAGAGTCATGATCATGACCAAAATTTTGGGCGAGAAATTCTTTATCACTCAAATGTTGGTGAGGAAGGTTCCCTCGCCCAAATTTGAATGATAACGTACACCTCGCCCAACATTGGGTATGGATCATGACTTTTTCATTCTCAGCGTGAGAGTTGTGCACAGTAAAGTACTTATGGATAGCGTGTTTGAAGGTTACGGATAGTTTTATGCAGGCATACAACGGATCGAATTCGGTTTGAAATACGGATGATTTTGTCCTTAATGCAAAAGTATTGATGTCCGTAATTTCCAAATAATTTCGTTATAACACACGGATGCCCAAACATTTGTATTACAGACAAGAACATCCATATTACAAACAAAATTCGATCCGTAAATATGGCTGCACGAAACTAACCCTATCCTATACATACAAGGTAGGTGTACGCTAGATCGTGTCCTGTCGTAACAGGCTTCGCGATGCTGCGCCAGTTTCGACAATCCACGCCTGGCCTTGGCCTGCGGCGCTAGCCTGCCTTAGGCCGCTTTCCTAGACACACCGAAGAAATGGGCGTGATCCCCTCCAAAAATAGCATAAACTTTTGGTCGGTGGTCTGAATGAGTTCTATTATCGTCATCAGCAGCCTCAAAATCATATGAAACGACATGAAACTTGACAAAAAGTGTAAAGTACCTAAGCCGTTTTTTTGTGTGTTTTTGGCTAATACGACCGAATGGATTGAGATAGAAAGCTGAATTTTTGCCTAACCTAATTGCCAAACCTCAACTTCCAGCCAGGGCCGCCCCTGCCAGCAGGCCAACGACATTACGAGTGGGTCATGCTCCCTGAACCTCTACCTGGAGTGGCGGAGAAGGTGGCTATCAGGAGTGAGCGAACTCGGAAGCCGCGGGCATGGAGCTACGTACTTGTGCAACAACCGGCTCTCCATTGCAGCATGCCCCCACAAACAACAGTAGGTGGTTGCTGCTATGAAAACCTGACGGCTTCTGAACCTCACTTGCACAGCCTGCACTGCTGCTTAAATTTAACTGGAGTGTGCCTGGACGTACACTTAATGATTTGTTGCTAAGCTGCAATGCTTCATGGCAGAGCGATAGCGAAGCCCGTTACTCAGTAACCCCTGCACGAAGCGAGAGCTTCGCCTCACTTCTGCTTTGTAGTGTTACCGCCCCCTGCCTTTGGCCAGGCGTCGGAATTCCCAGTCAACCGTCGAGCAGAGTGGCGTCGGAAGTGGGGTGACGAGGAGGCGCTCAGCTCGCTGGTAACATCAAAGAGACGTCAGCAGCACTTGCGGCACCGACAGGACACAGCGGAGAGACTTCACGAGCATTTGAAGCACAGGCAGGTCACAGCGCGAATGGGGCACAGAGCGGTCACAGTTCACATGGCCACCCACGGCAGAACCTCGGCACGGTCGAGCGAACAGACGACGAAGCGCGACGCAACGTGAAGCTACGTATGTACTCCTGGTGGGACCGCCGGGGACGCACTGACTTCAGCCAGACCCAGTTGGACCGCACCGAGTGTGGTGGCGGGCGGGGGCGTCTGCTAGCGCCTTGCCGCCGCGTGGCTGGCCTGGCAGCCGGCTGGGCGTCCGGGGCTCGGATTCTCCCCGCGCCAGTCACGCGGCGGCGCGGAAGGATCCTGCTCGAGCAGCGGCGTAACGTGGCGGCCGCGCCAGCGGACTGATTCCGAGAGAAGTTTTCGTCGCTCGGTCCATCGCACTCATGGGGCGTTCCGAATAGGTGCGAGAGAGACAGCGGGACGTCATAGGAATCAGCATGCTGCCCTCTCCAGTGACGAGCGCAGACCTGTTACTTGACGCCGCTGCCGCGCTGCTTGCGGCTGCCCTTCCGCGCTTATCATCACCGCACGACGCGCCGCCCGGCCGGGCAAACTGTCACGGGTACCAGTTTAACATTTGCATGAGGAAACCTTACAAACTATTTCAGGCCTTTCAAAGAAAAGCAGTTTGTTATGACAGAGTATTTTGAGCATACAGAAGCTAACAAAGAAAACACTTCGTAATTTACTAACTATTTCTTCGTATGACAAAGTTAAATAAGTTAGTACTATGTGCGTTCAAAATACTTTGCAAGGTTTTAAGCGCGTGAAATCGTACCGGGTTCTGCATGTATGTTCGTGTCCCGACGAACGTGACTGGCACAAGTGAGTGGGCACGGCGCGGGACACTGGACCCCCTGCAAGTAGGTACACTTAAACTGGCCCGAACTGGCCCATGCTTTAAGGCAGAATAAATCGAGTGTATTCACCGTGTACATGCCAGGCACACTCCATTTTAGCGTGTGCCTAGCAAGCAGGGATCCTTAACTTACCTCATAAGGGCATCATAACGTTATCATAAGAGTTAAAGTTATTACCCCTAACTTCTAACATCTTTTCAAAAGGGTAAGTTATTTTTTTATGTCTCGAATTTGTGTGGATATACTTTTGCAAGTACTTTCATGAGTTGGTACCCTTAACCTATAGCGAACATTGTCTAATGTTACGTTATGACAGCAGCGTTACACTGCCGCTCAAAATTAGCGGCTCCCCCTGCAGGGGGTGGGGGTGACTGGAAGGGGGTGCGTTTGTCCGATTGCAATTCCGCTTGCACCGTTGGAAAGAGGAGACTCATTGGAGTCGGTACACAAAAAAAATCGCCTTTCCGACCATTTAAAGTGAAAAATTTCGACATGTTTGTCTCGGTTTTTTCACCCTTACGCACTGTAGGGGTTGCACAGGCCGTTAGGGGTGGCGCACGGACCGCGCACTTCGCAAGCCTTAAGATGAACAATGGGAGCACCCGCCTACCAAATTTCAGCATCCTAGCTTGAAAAACATAGAAATGGCGCCGGTCGCAAAAAAGGGGCCGCTAATTTTGAGCGGCAGTGTAGTTAAATGTTGAGTTAAGTTAAGGATCCCTGCTAGCAAGTAGGTTGTAGATAAGAGTGTGCTTCGAAGCATGCTCTAACGAGAGAGTAGTACTTAGTACACAGTTTGCAGAGTAAATTAAAGAGGGCCTCCACTGTGAATCCAAGCGCTATGAATATAGCGTCAAATGGCGCAGTGTAAAAGCATTGCACATGAAGTGCAATGCCTTCCCATTCCCATACGCTAAGAGTAATTTCGGGACGCATTGCACGTAAGGTGCAAGATGCACGGTGAAAACTGTACCTGGTTTTCGCCTATGGTAAAGACATAGGCGATTGCCAGGAGGTCCCTGGGAAAACCAGGAACAGTTTTTACCGTGTCCTTGAGGCATTGCACGTATGGTGCAATATCTCAAAATACATTTCGCTTTTATCTCTCGCAGTGCTGATTTAGCGCTCAGCTGGCGCCTGCAGCGGCGGGAATGGGCAGATTCCCTTGATCGCTTGATGTCTTATTTTGTCAGATTTTGATAATGTTTTACTCCATGTAGGTGGGAAACATGCAACCTATTTGTGGGCCCATAAAAGTTCGGTTGTTTTCGCTCTTTCACTTTGCCGTGGCTTAGGGCAATTTATCGTAGTGTCGCGTGCTACCGCCCGGGCAGTTTCCGTAGTACAGGGCTCACAGAGTACTGTCGGTCCTCGTTTCTTTTTTTGTTTCTTTTTGTTTTGGTAGGTTATGAAACATGGCCCCCCGGCACTACTGTTTGCTTCCGAGTCTCATTATCCGCAAGTAAGCGACTTCACTGGTAAGCAAAGCGCCAGTTCCACACCTGCTTAGCGGTTGGAGCAGGAAGTCCGTTCTTCCAAATACCACCAAAAGGTTATTTTTCTGTAAAAGATTCACTACGAGAAAATAATTGTTGTTTGCTGATCGATAGTTACCTGAGTAGTGCAAAAAAATCGTTTTCTCTCTCTACTCTACAAATCAGAGAGCGTACATTGTATGCTCTAGCTGGAGCATGCCTACAAGCACGCTCTAGTTAGCGCATGCCTGCCAAGCATGCACCAACTACACTGTAAGGTCGGGTTTAGTGGCCTGACTAAGTCGAGTTAGGGTCCCGTCCTGACTAAGGTGTTGGTGGCCTGACTAAGGCTCAGGGGTTGGTCAGGCCGGATTATAGCCGGCCGTTGATGAGGGTTTGACAGGTCCCGGTGGCTCGCTCCGGCGTCGCAAAAGAATTAGTAGAATCGGACTCGAACCTTGGCTTACTGTTTGAAGGCAGTGGACGGTACCACTACGCCACGAGGCTCGCTGAGGAGAGAGCGATCCTGGAGCAGTCTCTAGCCGGGCACTGCCGGCCTCCCTCGCCTTAGTCAGACGAGCCGAGACCCTTTTCCTTAGTCAGGCCACTAACTCCGACCTAACAGTGTAGTGCATACATGCCATGTACACGCCAAATGAAGCTTGCATCTAGTGCAAGGGATAGGGAGTTGCCTGCATCAGGAAGCGTGTACATGGCAGGTATGAAACCGGGCAGCCCGGTATGTATGAACTAGTGAGTGCATGCTTGGCATGCATGCGCTAGCTAGAGCGTGCTTGCACGTATGCTTCAGTTAGAGCATACAATGTAAGGGAAAGTGGGGCGATTCGTAACAAATACGTTTATTAATAAAAGTGGAGGGTGCAGAGGAAAATCTAAGTGTGGCCCCTCTTTCGCTACAAGTAGAGTGTCCTTGAACAATCGAAGCGGATGTGATCGGGGCTCAGGTTAAAACAGGCAAATCTTAGATTTTGAGTTCTAGGAAGTTTCTGTCTGAGGCTACCCAGATCACCATCGAAGTACCGTTGGGGTCCTGAAGCGTGACCCCTTTAAAATGTAACCACGTGGCAGAATTCACCCTAACTTTGTTTAGTGATGGTTAGGGACATACTTTTGGCGTATCATACGCATTAAAAGTAATACGTAACAGACTCGTTAAAAAAAAGAATTTAAGTAGTTTATAAAATTATATGCTTGAATTATTTCTTGAATCATGTGCTGCCTTATTGCAATAGCATTTACACAGCAAAATATGGTTTTTAAAGCGAGTTTTCAATCTATCCTCCGAAATTGAAAAAAGTAAGTTTAGGGTTGACAGTTGACATGGCCGATCAGTTCATGCTGAGGCGGTCGACGGCAGCTTGTAATGTAGGTTTAAGGGCGTAGGAGCGCAAATTTTTTTTTCACTAATTGTTAGTGATCAATGTGGTAAGGCACCATGTCAAACCGTTTTGCCCGGCGACGCACAGTTTCGGCGTCGCGACGCCCCTAAGTTGGAAATTTTCGCTGTTTTTTGACATTTTCCAGACCACACGACGGGGAAATCAAAGTTCGCAGCGTCTTGAAACTTTGCACACTTGTTGGCAGGGACTGTATGCAGGGGATGGTCTATTCCAATTTGCGCTCTAACTTCTAGTAACGTAACTGGAACGCCTTGAAAATGAGTGATTTTCAGGAAGCTACCGAGCGGAATGTAATGAAATGGCGAAAAAATGGACCATCACATCCCCTAGGCCATGCCTTTGTCAGCACGGGCAAGTTTTTTCCATTCCTCTAGAAGGTGTGGTACTCGCGTCGTGTGGTCTAGAAAATCACTCAGATTTGAAGGTCCTGCACCAGTAGAGAGAGACAGGCTGCTTCGGCCGATGTGTTGTTTCTGTCGCTCAGCGGAGCTCGGGGCAGGTAGTCGGGGTCCGGGGTGACGCGCCGGGCGGACAATATGGGAGCCGTCGAGGATCCGTCTGCAAGGCAGGCGGCACCGGGCCCCGACCAGTTTTGGCCGATTTTCGTCGCGATTTTGGTAGAAATTATCGTACTCTACAAATCAAAGAGTGTGCATAGTATGCTCTAACTGGAGCATGCCTGCAAGCACGCTCTAGCTAGCGCATGCCTGCCAAGTATGCACTAACTAGTGCATACATGCCATGTACACGCTTCCTGATGCAGAAAACTCCCTATACCTTATGCAGTAAATGTATGCTTCAGTTAGCGTGTACATTGCATGTATGCACTAGTTAGTGCATGCTTGGCAGGCATGCGCTAGTTAGAGCGTGCTTGCAGGCATGCTCCAGTTAGAGCGTACCATGTACACTCTTTGATTTGTAGAGTAGAACAAAAATTCAAACACCATTAAACCCAGCTTTCAACGAAGAATCCATTGCCGCATGTTCCAAACACGCGAAAAGGCTCGTTTGAAAATTTGTATTTTGGGCCTGGGGGTAATAAATCAGCCTGTCATCATCGTTGCCCCGGCGCAGCCCATTGTGAAGCAGGTAGTCCGGACGTTAGCGGCGCATACCGGGACCCACCTTGCAAAATGTGATACCGGAATGCCACTTGGCTAGGGATGCAAAATTTCATGAAAAATATTTTTTTGAATTATTCACGTGAAATTTTTCATATTTTTCAGAAAAATATGGAAATTTTTGAAAAATATATTTTAAGTGTTTTTATGGTATAAATAATAGTAATCCGCTCTTTAAGGAAGGTATTTCTCTTGTAAAAGTTTTTCGCTGGGGTCACGCTATACTTTATCAAACAATCCACTCTCTATCGCCTGAGAAGCAGAGGTATGTGGCTTGGTTACTGTTAATGAGTGCTTTCAAGCGTTTGGAGGAGAGAAGGGGGGGGGGAATAATTTGACCGCTGAAACTGGCATGACATCTTTCATACTAGACCCGGAACACAAAATGTTGGAAATATTTACTTAAACCACGACTTTCAAGGTAAGCAATAAATAGCCAAACAACAATGAAGGGGTGGTGATTCTGAACGCTTAAGCGTTAACAGTGGCTGGGAAAGGTGCATGACGCCTGTTATTCCTCGTATAAGAGGAATATAAGGGGAAAGTTCCTCATTCGTCCTTAAAACATCAAAATTAAGCAAAAATTTATTTTTCATAATTTTCCATGAAAAATATTGCTTTGAAACTTTTCAGGAAAACTATGAAATTTTTCATATTTTTCATGAAAAATTTCCGACCTTTGCATCCCTATCCCAGTGCCGTCGTCGCGGGCTGCGACGTCGTCCGTGTCAACAAGGAGCTCGGGTAGCGCCGCGCCGGCCTCGGCCACGGAGCCCCGGGGGGCAAAGGGACGACGCCACGGCCTCGCACAGTGGGCCAGAAGACCGGTGGAGGCGGCCAAAACTCTAGACCCGTTTTGAGCTGCAAAGTCGCTAAACAGGGCTCGAACCGAACGTGTGACCCCACCAATGGATTCCTCGTTCGGAGAGCAGTCCATTGGTGGGGTCACACGTTCGGTTCGAGTCCTGTTTACCGACTCTGGAGCTCAAAACGCGTCTAGAGTTTTGGCCGCCTCCACTGGTCTTCTGGCCCACTGTGCGGCGGCCCCTCTCGGAACAAGGGCCGCCTCATTTCACAGTACATAGCCTCTCTGTCTCGGCCTCGGCCGTCCCTGCCTGGGCGCGCTCGCCGCGCTCGGCGCAGTGGACCATGCAGTGGACCGCCGCCGACATGAGCATGGCGCCGCGTCGCGCTATCCCGCGTTATCCCGGATCGGACCCGCACCCTTTGAAAACCAACGCCCCCGGTGCCTTGGTGTGCTGCTTGGCTGCAGCGGGGGGGCCCTGGGGGCCGTGGGGGCCGTGGGGGGCGGAGGGGGGCGGCGGGGGCGAGCCAACCACGCGGACATCTGATCCCTTCCTTTGGACGAGGAAAAGCGGTGATCGGCACGCACGCCCGGAGTCGCGCTGTCTCTCTCGACTCTGGAGCGACTCTGGAGCTCGAGACGCGTCCAGAGGTTTTGCCGCCGCCACCGGTCTTCTGGCCCACTGCGAGGGGTGGCCGACTCCAGAAATTTCTGTACGAGGAACATGTTCCGGACGGAACATGTTGGAACATGTTCCAATTTTGGGAACATTTCGGAACATCTCGGAATAGAGGGAACATCGGAATCATCAGGAACATCGGGGAACATTTGGAATTATCTGGAAATATGTTGGAACATTTGGGAACATTCGGGAACATCAAGGAACATCAAGGAACATCTGGGAACATCTGAGAATATTAAGGGAACATCTCCAGAGTACCTCCATTGCTGTCGAATGCAATGCAAAGAATAGATTCTACTTGATATCGCTATCGAATTCTGTCTTCTAAGCCAAACTGCAAATCTGAGTGTCGGATAGTCTGACCACACCTAAAGTCGAACCTGGGTCCAAACTTCTTCGATTGACTCAAAATGGACCGGTTGACCTTGCCCTGTTTCCAAAAACACCCCTCTTTTGCTATTCTAGCTTTGTAAGGGGATCCTACTTTGCCCCGTAGACCATGACGGACCTGCAGCAGTGCCCCTGGGCCTCGGATCGAAAAAGCCGACTCAGGGTAGTTCATTTGGTCGTCCAAACACACCAAATTTGGAGTAGATCGGACGGCGGCAATTCCCCCCTTCCCCCTTTTACGTACGTACGCGCGCGCGCAAACACACACACACACACACACACACACACACACACACGATGCACTCTCGTTCCAAGTACGTGACATCACGTTGAAACGAACGTGACAAAATGTGGCATTGTCACATTCGTTTGGATGTGAACAAGGTAATTTTTGGCCGATTCACATCCAAACGAATGTGACTCAATGCTCAAACGACCGTGACATAGTTTCAACCGGATGTCTCGCACTACGAATGAGAGTGTGCATCCGACCATCCTGACACGGGACAGGCTAAAAAAGATAGAATAAACCAGAGGAACACAAGGAACATTTTGGAACATTAAGGAACATTTTGGAACATTAAGGAACATTTTGGAACATTTGGGAACATCGAGGAATACTGGGAACATGAGAACATTGGGAACATCAGGGAACATTTTTCGGAACATTTGACCGCTGTACGAGGAACATCGAAGTCGGCCACCCCTCGGCCCACTGTGCGTTGGTGCGGTCACCGCCCTAGACAGCGGAGTTTTCCGCCTCGTGAAAGGCTGGGGACTCGATTAGCTGAACCGCCATGGCGGCGCGGAGTGGAACGACCACACCATTTAACACGGTCTCTCAGCGTCGGTGCGCTCTAAGGGTTGCGAGAGAATGCTAGAGCGTTAGAACAGACGACGAGCGTAGCCGCGCCACCGCGGCGCATCCTACTCCAAGGACCAAGGTGCTTCCGTGCGGACATGTGCGCCCTCGTGTGCGCCAATGTCTTCCAGTGGGCCAGCACCGAGGCCAGCACCGAGGGCAGCACGCCGACGGGCGGCTCATCGTGTAAGCACGCAGCCACGGCAGACGTCAACGGGGTTACGGGGCCTCAGACTCGAATGATAAATTCGCGTCACGAGCGCGGCCAGCCCCCCCTCCCCTCCCCCTCCCCTTGCCCTCCTTGCAGCGCAGCGAGCCTGGAGCGAGCTCTATACATTGTCGCCGGGCCTCACTGTGGTGAGCCACCCCCAGCCAGAAGTCCACTAACATTCCACCAGGGCGATGTATGGCCGAGCCTGACCTCCTTGTCTGTCGCCGCACCGCCGCACCGCCGCCACCCGCACGGCCCGGAGGATCGTGATGGTGTCCGAGGCCGGGGACGCACAGTGGGCCAGAAGACCGGCGCAGCCGGCCAAAACTCTAGACGCGTTTTGAGCTCCAGAGTTGCTAAATGGGGCTCGAACCGAACGTGTGACCCCACCAATGGATTGCTCTCTGAACGAGGAGTCCATTGTGGGGTCACACGTTCGGTTCGAGTCCCACTTAGCAACTCTGGACCTCAAAACGCGTCTAGAGTTTTGGCCGCCTGCGCCGCTCTTCTGGCCCACTGTGCGCCGGCGTGGTACAGTCGCCTGCAAAAGTGGCGCGCATCACCGCCGCGCCGGCGACAGGGACAGACAGGGACTCATTGGGCTGCGTGCGGCACTGCGTGGCACTGCGTGGGGGCCGCGGCGGGCTTGGCGCCGCGCGTCTGCCGGCACATCCATCGTGGCGGTGGCGCCTCGGCAAACGACGTCATATTCGCGCGGCGGGGACAGGGCGACGCCGACGACGGCGACGACGGGGAGCCGCAGCATCGCGCCCGACCGCGCAGCACCGCGCAGCACGCCAAAGCCAGCAGCGCCAAAGCGCCTCATCTGGACGGCGATGGCCGGGAAATCGTCCGACCGACCCTGTGCGCCGTGGGGACGTAAAAAGAACGCGACGCGTTGGGGCGGGCCTTGGGGCGGGCCTTGGGGCAGGCCGGGTTGCATCGAGGGAGCGAGTTCGGTTCTCGAAAGGCTCGTGCAGGTATTACGTGACGTCATTTAGGGGTGGGGGAGACCGTCAGGGGTACGGAACGGAGGCCTACGCAGTGATTGCAGGGAAGCTCCACACAAAACTCTATATTTAGCAATCTTCAAACAGTGAAGCTTCCAGGATAAAGCAACGTGAAAGAGTATCCAGTGTACCACACGTGTTCCTGCCATTGCACCACACATAACACGTCCGCGTGCACTCTAAATGTCTTACAATGAAATTTGACTTATGTTATTCGTATGTTACAGTGAGTTTCATCATCATCAGCGCTGTTAGGCCTATGCAGACCTTTAGCGGTTCGGGTCAGCAAGGCACTCCGACCTCGCGCGGCCTCTCCGCAACCTCAGATGCGGTAGGATTTCTGCATAGTCGAAGTGCCCGCTGCCCTACTGGGGAGCATGGGGTCAGTCTGCGCTAGGCACGTGTACATAACACAGACATCACGCATCTCAAGAGTTTGTTGCCGAGGTGATGCGCTCCCAAGGGAGCGAGCTAGAAGGAAATGAAAAGGCTGAAAAAGGAGACGACAGTATACGACTGCCAACCGGGGGAAGGGGGGAGGGGGAAGGCGACTGTAGCTTTCGGAGGCAGGGTGGAAACGATGTCCCTCTTGCCGGCGCGCGTTGTCCAGCATCCGCGCCTTCGCCGCGTCGCGCCGCTGCTCGTGGAGGACGGCTCCGGGCGGCAGGGCGGTGGTGACGGCGGTCCAGGCGTCGGTCCGTTGCTGTGGCTCCAAGTTGGCGATGGGGAGGGTCGCAATGGTGTCCTCGGCCGCGTCCACACGCCGCTCCTTGGGCGTCCTCGCGGCTTCCCGGCGGGCCTCGCGGTGGCCATGGCACGGCCAGCTGACTAATATCCCACGGCGAGGCGTGTCAATCCGCCGATTTTGTGACTCCCCGCTGTCGAGGCGACACCTCTGGACCAGAACCAGGGCGGGGTCAGGTTTCACGCGCATGTTGTCAGCCCCCCGAGGGGCGTGGTCGGGGGCGGGACCCAACACAACGCAGAGCTACGCAGCGACCGGGGGGGAAGGGGGGGGGGCGACCCCCATGTGGCCCCGTGCAGCAGGAGGGCCTCTTCCGCGAAGCAGCCGACACCCCGCGTGTCGCGCCCGATCCACACGGACAGACACTTGCCGATGCCGGAGTGGCAAGTGTGTAGATTTGGCTGAGGGACGCAGGCGCCTGGTGCGGTCGCGAGAGCCACGCCGAAGAGAAGGGGGACGCAAGGGTGCGTACCCGACGGTGCGTTGGGCCCCGCGCGGCTGGTCTGTGGGCGGCGCGCCGGCTGGAGGCATGGACCACGGCAAACCGGCTAGGCAAAGGTGTCCTCGGCGGCGTAGACACAAAGCAGCGGAAGGGGTTGCCATCAGAAAGCTGTAAAATCACCGACCGGAGCGGCTGCCTTCGCTGGGAACGTGAGGGACGGGCTGAAGGGAGCGAGCACGACGGCCGCGCTCGGGGGCGGGCGGAGTAGCAGGTAGGGGGAGGGCCTGGGCGGTGGTCTCGTTCCGCGAAACGATGCGATGTAGGCGGGCTGGCGACGGCGCTGTAGTGCGACAAGTGCGGAGACTCAGCGGAGACTCAGCAGATGTTGGGGTGGGTGGGCGCTGACAGCAGGCTGGGGCACACGTGCAGGCGCCCTTCAGCGGACCGCCCTGATGGGCCGGCCCGGCCCGGCGCGCTCCGCCGCGCAGGAAGGAGGGTGACGGTGGCCGGTCGACCGGCGGCGGCGGCCGCCGGCCCGCCTTGACCTCACCAACCGCGGCAGTATCGACACAGAGACGAGCAGCGCTGCGTCGCTTGCGAGCTGAAAAGACGCCGACCAAAACGACAACCTTTGGGGGGGGGGGGGGGGGGGGCGGCTGCGATATGGGAACCGGCTGCGGACGAAGCGGAAGGCCCCGCGCGGGGCGGGAGACGTCCCTCCCTACGCGACGCCCGCCCTATTAGCACACATGATCGCCTGACCGCGGCCCGGCCCGTGAGCGGGGCGGCCGCCCTGGCGCGTCGCGGGCCATCCTGGGCCAGGGTGTGCAGACGGGTTCCGGCCGGCCCGGTCACGTCGGCCGAGCGCCGACCGCGACGAGGTGACCGTAGTAGGTCTGCCACCCGGGCACCAGCGGGTCGAGGTCAGAAGACGTAGAAAGGGATACCACCCGCTGGCCGGTCCGCCCGGTCACCCCCCGTAAGGGGCAGGCGGTGGGCCGGCACTCAGGCCCCATGGCCGCGGCCAGCCGGAATTCACCCATCCCCTCGGCCAGCGTGCAATCCAGGGAGGGTTGGTTCCGCGCCGGTGTAGCGGTCAGGTGGGCCCGGCGGGGTGCACGCCCCGACAACAACGACATAGACGTGGCACTATACTAAGATTCAGGATGGAAGGCGCCGCTGAGTAGCGCGGTGGTAGTGAGTTTGGCGCAAGCATAATACGAAGCAATATTCCTTCGTAATACGAATCTTTTTAGCTGTTTCATTGTAAGATACAAAGAAAAACCTTCGTAATACGAAGAAAAACCACCTTCGTATTATGCTTGCGCCATTTCCTTCGTAATATGGGAAATTTCTTCGTAAGACATTTAGAGTGTGGGCAATGGTCCCGCCGGGGCTTCGTTTACCGTTGACCCGCGCGTTTTGGCGGGGCTCCAATGACAAAGGGCCTCGCTGCCTCCACTGCGAGTGAACGCAGGCAGTAAGGCAAGGCCCGCCTCACCTGAGCGCCTCGAGCGCCGTGAGCGTGGGGCGACTGCCGGAAGCTCGCTTACTTTGGCAAGGACACTGGAAGTGAGTGACACTCGAAGGGGAACGGGAATGAGGCGAAGACGGCGGTGCGAGAGAGCGCGCGACAGAGGGCGTGCGTGGGTGCGCCCTGCGCCCCCACTCCGCGCTAGGGTGCGTCGTCCAGAGGCGACTTTCGATATCAGAGTTTGAAGACCCCTAGAAAGTTTCGTTTTTTTGTGCTGATTTCGGAACTGACCTCGGTTTTTCGATCGGAGTTAATCTTCTTGGTCCTACCGGCCAAAATGTACCAAAAAGCGGCAGTTTCTGAAAAAAATGTTCAAAAAGGCGATTTTTCAGCCTCAATTCTGTGTTAAAACGTCCCGGAGTAATTCTGATGGTTGTTGTCAGTGCCAATGGGTATACACAACACCAAAAAAAATATGAGAGCGAACTGGAACCTATCTAGCGGATATGCCGGGGCCTGCAATGAAAATAAATTGTGAAAAAACTCCCTTAAACGACCATTTTTGGCCCTCAGAGACCCCCCAGCGTCCGAATTTTGGTGCCCTATGCGGTCAAAATGTTGGGTACTATCAAAGGCAAGAACGTAAGGTGAGCGGCGGAGGGCTGGGACGCATTTCAGCTTTCGCGCAGCAGCGGGAAACATTTTTAGGAAAAACTGAAAAAACACCAAAAAGCGCTTTTTGGAATTTTTTCGGTTTTTCGCCGGCCCAAAACCCCTACTATTGTTCCTCTTAGGTGACATTCGCCAAATACAACAATATACAAACGCAATTTAAACTCAGGATCAGGTCAGAGCCTCGTCTTGTTAAATTCACTAAAATTTAAAATTTATTTTAAAAGTGACCTTGGTCCTAACCTGCTATTCAAACACTCAATCGTCCTTCCGACAAAGTAGGAGCAAAACTGCTTCGGCAGTTTTGACCTTCGAAGGTGCCCTGCTGGCGTGGCTTGCCTAAAAGGGTACAAAAGTTTTTCAAGTAACCCTTGCTGTCGTTACCCCGGTGTACGGCACGTCCGAAGCAACAATGCTTACCACCCGGGAGTCAGCACTCAACATCTATCACTCCGTAGGGACTATCACCTAGGTAGGTGAACAGAGACAAAATCGTGCCCGCGACGCAGTAACACTTTTTTTCTGCGAGTTGTCAAATGAAGTCTGAAGCATCTTCAATGCCAGCAGTATGCGCGGGGAATATTCAGCCGTCCGGTGAGCAGCTTCTATTGCCAGTGACGTAGCGTGTGTGACAGCTGGCGCGCGACTTATCTTACACTGTAAAAAACTCCGTACTTTTGTACGGAATTGGTCAGAAAAATATAGAACGGAGGTGCGGAGAAAAGTACACGGTAAAAACGGTTCCTGGTTTTCCCAGGAACCCCCTGGAAACCGCCTATGTCTTCGCCATAGGGCTCCTGGGAAAACCAGGTACCTTTTTTACCGTGTACGGAACGTTCCGTACTTGCTCGCCATATGAACCCATGTAAATGGGTAAGGTATAAAGTACAGAACGTTCCGTAGTTGGCAAGTACGGACGGTCCAGGCAAATTATAGGCCAGACATGTTGCGTACTTTTTACGTACTTTTTTCTCGCAGTGTACTGCGATGAACGCGTTATTTCACGATTTGGCACGTTTCGCTCAATTTTCGATGGACCAAGGAAGAACGGATATTCGAACAGAATTGCTTTGCATGCGATGATATGAACTAAACATAATGATCAGTACAAGTTGAACTGACACCTCGACCGCCCGACAGGCAACTGTGAGCCCAACCTCCTCTCAAGCCCGCACGTACGCACGCACACGCCCATCATTCCAAGCGTTGTAAAACGTCCGTCAGAAAGCAGTTGAAGTAAAAGAAAAAAGAACGACGTTTCTATCAGCATTGGTCTAGAAGTTCGATTTCTGACCCCACGTGGGGCCAAGGGATACCTCACACGGGGTCTTTTGTCCTGCGTCGCTGTAGATACCTAAAATAAGAAGATTAATTTAATCGGAGTAGTGTTACAAGCGGGTGCTGCTGCTGCAATGCGGATATTAGGTTATTATGAGCAGAATTATGGGGCCCATATGCCCCACAGGGGGGCACCTTCGAAGGTCAAAACTGCCGAAGCAGTTTTTCCCCTACTTTGTCGGAAAGGCGATTGAGCTTTTGAATGGCAGGTTAGGACCAAGGTCACTTTTAAAATATATTTTAAATTTTAGTGAATTTAACAAGACGAGGCTCTGACCTGACCCTGAGTTTAAATTGCGTTTGTATATTGTTGTATTTGGCGAATGTCACCTAAGAGGAACAATAGTAGGGGTTTTGGGCCGGCGAAAAACCGAAAAAATTCCAAAAAGCGCTTTTTGGTGTTTTTTCAGTTTTTCCTAAAAATGTTTCCCGCTGCTGCGCGAAAGCTGAAATGCGTCCCAGCCCTCCGCCGCTCACCTTACGTTCTTGCCTTTGATAGTACCCAACATTTTGACCGCATAGGGCACCAAAATTCGGACGCTGGGGGGTCTCTGAGGGCCAAAAATGGTCGTTTAAGGGAGTTTTTTCACAATTTATTTTCATTGCAGGCCCCGGCATATCCGCTAGATAGGTTCCAGTTCGCTCTCATATTTTTTTTGGTGTTGTGTATACCCATTGGCACTGACAACAACCATCAGAATTACTCCGGGACGTTTTAACACAGAATTGAGGCTGAAAATTCGCCTTTTTGAACATTTTTTTCAGAAACTGCCGCTTTTTGGTACATTTTGGCCGGTAGGACCGAGAAGATTAACTCCGATCGAAAAACCGAGGTCAGTTCCGAAATCAGCACAAAAAAACGAAACTTTCTAGGGGTCTTCAAACCCTGATATCGAAAGTTGCCTCTGGACGACGCACCCTAGTCACCAGGTGGTGTTCCGCCAGAGAGGTTAGGATGACCACAACAACTGTTTTTGAGCTGCACTGAAAAATCAAGTGTTGTGTACACCGCACCACTCATGCGGTTTGGCTGGGTCACCGCATCAAGTGATGCGGACAGATATTATGGTTTAATTTCACCGCATGAGCAATGCGGTGACAATATTGACCGCATATACTGATGCGGTCTCAATTCTCACCGCATCAACTGATGCGGTCTAAATTTTCACCGCATGAACTGAAGCGGTTATAATTTTCACGGCATGAACTGTGGATTCAAATCTCTGCCTTCGCACTTTTCCTTCTCAAAAATTATCATTCTTTGGCCACTTAAGTTTCCAAGTACTAGACCATGTTTCATACTTCTTGAAAATATGAACACATACCTGTCATAGAGCAGACCAGTTTGAAGTATGGTATATTCACTGTATCCAAAGTCCGAAATAGTTGATCACAAGAAGTTCTGGTGAATATTTCTTCAGGAAAATAGTTCATGCTGAACTATGAGTTGGAAATAGTTGTCCAACACAGAACTCGCGAAGTGGGTGGGGCAAATACTTTGCAACAGACTTCAAGCTTTGTCAAAAGTACCAGCACTGCTACTTTTCGTGTTTGTTTGCTTTGTCTAGAAGCCACTACCCACAGTTGTTAAGCGAGGTTAGACAACCAAATGACATGAATGCTACGAGGCACGCAAATGTCAACAAACACATGACGTAATACTACGTTAAACATGTTTCACTCCATTCAGTTTTTAAGAAAAAACGAGTCATACTTCCGACGTCCGAAAGTTTTTAATTAAATCAGACTGATGCATGGAACAAACTAGAACACCGGCACCCCGGACGAAAACAAACAAAAGCAGAAAAGAGGCAGAAGTTAGGATTTTACGAGAAGGCGGTGCTCTGTTATGAGAAACTTTTTGGTATGCCATCACCACTATCAGCACAACAAAACACGTAGCATTAGTTCTGCCTCGGACGAATGGTGACAATCAATAGGCTAATAAATATTATAGTAATGCTAAATATCCATACGTGGTGGTCAGCTGCCACCTTTTCCCTTAGATTCCTACGGAGAGCTACTTTGAATTATTTGAATGGTGGCGCTGAAACAGACCTGCCAACATTGATTGGGCTTCGCGAAGCTCCAGTCTAGTTGGCACACATGTGGTGCTTTTTGTTATTGTCGCCGCTGTTTGAGTGTTTAGGTTAAAATTTGTGCCTATTTGTAGCAGTTGTGCTTGGACGAAGAGGTTTTGAGGAGATAAATTACAATGGAAGAGGAAGAAAGTATAAGTACAAAGTGCCTGTTTTGCACTTTTTCATCCAGTAACAAGACCAGTCTGCTAAAGCATCAACTTTCTCATCAACATGATCCAACGTTTAGGGTTGTGTGTTCCCTCTGTACGTCCAAGTTTAAGTCTGTCAAGGCTCTACAAAAACACCTTGTGAGCCTACACAAGAAAAAGCTTTGTGAGTTTTTCATTCTATTCACTGGTTCTCCTTGTGTGTGAACTCTTTCAAAATTACACCTTAATGGTTATGTTTTCTGTTTGTCTTCCCACAGCCATGACTAAACAGCATATAGAGGAACCAACAGTATCAACAGGTACAATCTTATTTTATGTTCTGCTTACTCAGCCAATTTTTTGTAATCTGTGAGGTGTTATTTGGTAGGTTAAGTTATCACCCATGTTACTTTCATGTTCATGAAATGCCACCTGATGGGAAAACCTGATTAGTAAAACTTTGAGCACCCATTATAACCCGCAGACTTCTACGTGTAGACTGCACATAGCAGTCACCTATTACTGCTCTCACTATTTGCTAGTGTTTGTTAGTGTGATAGTTATACTCAGAATAGTTTTATCTTTCCTTTAATTTATTTATTCTGTGTGTTACAGTTGCGGACGATGCTGATACTGACAGTGAAGTTGAAATCGATCAGGACATGTCATTCTACTTCAATGAAGTTGCTGACTCTTCATTGGATGCCTCATTGGAAGGTAAAGGCAGTAACTCTTTTAAATTATTGTGATGGTGTAAATATTTATTTATTGTTTATTGTTTGAGAAGCTTCTTTAATTAGTTTGAAATAATAAAAATAACGAGTTCTTGTGAAGACTGCATGAACTTTTCACCATGCGTTTCAAATAAAACAAATATTTTTCTGTATTGTTTATAGATAATGCTCCTCTACCGGAAGAAATCTTACAACAGAAAGCTCATGCTTTCCTTTCAAATATAAGGGATAAATGTGTGTCACCACAGACAAGTATAGATCAAATTGTGAAAGGAATGGAAGATTTGATGGTTCACTACAATCTTGTTCTAGAGGTATGGACAATTTCCTTTGCATTTCTGTAATTCTAAACCATTGTCTTCATCAGTCATGTAGCTTAAAATTTTTCTTTCTTTCTATTTTTTTTTCCAATGCAGACTAAACTGTTAGCATGTCAAACTCAGGACATTATCACAGCCAGTGAAGTGAAATCTGTGTTTGAAAATCTAAGGGGGCAGTCTTTATTTGAAGGACTGCAGACAAGACAAAGGCAGATAGCCTTCAGAAAATACTACCTCACCTCTCTGGAGCCAATTCTCATCAGTACAAAGAATGAACCTAAATTATTAGACAAAAGTGGTTTTAAAGTAGTTCCTGTCGTTCAAGGGTATGCATCCCCATTTCTTCAAGTGTTAGAGGTTCTTCTTCAGTGTGAAGATATTCTGCACTGCATCCAAAACCCTTTGAAATCAGAAGATGGCAAGATTAGATACCTAGCTGATGGTTATATGTGGCAGTCACATCCTGTGCTTGTCAAGGATCCCTGTTCTATTGTGATTGTTGCATATGGTGATGACCTAGGACCAGGTGATGGCCTTTCTTGCAAGGGTTCGCACCTTCAATTAAGATCTTTTACATGGACTATAGGAAATATTTATCCCTGGTTGCGATCGACTCTCAAATCCATCAATTTGTTATCCCTCTGTACAAAGATACGAATGGACCAAGGAAATAGGCCAGCTCTGAAAGATTTTATTGCAGGGATCAATAAGCTGTCTACAGAAGGAGTGGTCTTCAATATAAAAGGAAAACCTACTAAGTTCCATGGATGTTTGCTGTTCGTGTGTGGCGACACTCCTGCCAGTGCCAACTTTGCTGGTATGAAAGAAAGCCCTTCGGCTTTTAGCCCTTGCAGGCTATGTTTGGTCAACAAACATAACATATTTGATCACTTCGTTGAAGATGGTTCACTTCTCAGAAATGCTGAGCTCCATGAAAATCACTTGCAAGAAATTTATTCTGGGAATGCTGCTAATGATGACAGTTTTACGGATTCTGACGAACAAGATGTTGAAGAGGATGCTTTATCTATGAATCCATCAATGCGCTATGGTGTCAACAGTAGGAGCTGTTTTATGGAAGTTAAATACTTTGATGTAACAAAGGCTTTCCCTCTCGACATTATGCATGTCTTTGCAGAATCTGGTGTGCTAGAAGTTAATGCCCGTTTGCTGCTGAAAGATGCCATCTCAAGCAACCGAGTAAAATTGAGTGAGGTCAATGATTTCATCTCATCCTTCGACTATGGACCTCTCAAGAAAGACAAGCCGGGTCAAATCAAGGCAGAACACCTTAACAATAATTTGAGGCAAACTGCATCCCAAATGTTTCTCCTAGCCCATCTAATTCCTTTTATATTGAATGGAAGGTGTGATCCAGCAAAGTTAAAGAACTACAACCGACTTTTGATGATTCTCAGTATTAGCTTGGCATCTGTTGCAGATGATGAAGTTGTGGATGTATTAAGGAATATTATTAAGGATTTTCTTCGTGAATTCAAGAGATTGTATGGTGAACTTATGACTTTGAAATGGCACTTCCTCACTCACCTGCCCACTCAAATATTGATGTTTGGTGTTCTGACTGAACAGTGGTGTATGAGATTTGAGGGTTTCCACGCAATCTTAAAAAGGTTGTTTAAAATTCTTCACAATGCTGTGAATGTCCCTCTATCAATTACAGGAAGAGTTCTGGATAGGTTTTTGAATGAAGTTGAAACCTCTCCACCTGGGAAATTCCTTTATGCTGGACATTCTGGTAAGATGGGACCTGCTATTCAATTTGAGTGTTTGGAATGGAAAAACTGTCTCAAATCAGCCATGCCACAATTACATGATGACAATGAACTGATTCCTGTGGAAAATCTTACTTATCATGGATTTGAATTTAAAGTGGACTGTATAGTGCTGCTTGATGTGAATGCACCACGCCTTCCAAAGTTTGGAACACTGTTCAAGATATTCCTCTTCCAAGAAATTCCCATTTTGCTGTGCCGTGATTTAGAAACAATCCAGTTTGATGTGAAATTCAATGCATACGAGGTTAAATGTATGCCAGATAAGTCAATGATGACTGCTATGTGTCTTAAGGAAACTCACTTTGTTCGGCCTCTACTTGGAGTTAGTCATCAGAAAACTTGCTACATACCACTGATGTATGAGTCTAAAGTTCCTTATTCTGCATTGGAAAGTTGGACTTTGGAGGTAAATTTTTTCATCAGTTTATTATGCAACTTAAATCAGTACCACACTGTCAATATTTAACAAAATTTTGTTTACTTTTCAGGACTCAGCCAACAACATGCCCAAATCAAAGAAGAGAGCTCGCAGATAGGAACTAATTGCAGTTTATTCTCTACAAATCTGCAAATGGCACAAGTAAAAGGTAAACAGAATTAAGGTAGACAATTTATTTACTTCTTGTCTAGACTAAACCAGAATATAACAATGTTTTTATATGATATATTTTTCTTTCCTTCCAGAATAATAAAAGATTAGAAATAATGACCTTTATGTTAACAAGGCTTAATGACTTTGTTTGCTCATGGACAATTTGCAAAAAAAAAATCTAATTTATGAAAAGGTAGGTGAGCTATTTGTTTTTCCTTTTTGTTTTCTTATTGTTTCCTTTTACATTGTTTATCATTGAATTAAATACATCAAATTTCTTCTTTGTGTTACCGTATTTAGATTTGACATTGGATCCAGTGACAAACCTCTCAAGAGCTCTCAAAAACTCCATATAAGCATATGGGTACTCAAGGTCAAAAACAATATAAGAAGCAATCAAGAGTGCCATGCATTTAACTGCTGATGGTTTGTTATTTATGGTTAGGAGCAATCTTCCTTCCATTCCGATAGCAGCTGCCTTCAACTCTTTGCAGTCATGAACGAATGGATTGTCCTTAATGTGGACCACAAGAAAAGGTGATTGAATGGGTGAGCTGAGAAGAGAATCCATTTTAGACGGTTTCTGGAAAAGGTAAATACAATGGCTTAAATGTTTTCTTAATGTCATTTTTAATAATAAGCTTATATCTTTGTTAATGATAGCAGTGTCATTACTCACATCTACAATAGTAAAAACTGGTTTTGCTCCTTTTTTTACAGCTGCTGATAAAAAATAATCATGCATCTCCAAAAGAGCCAGCAGTTTTCCTTCTTCAGTGGACACATCCACATTGAAATGTTGTCCAATGAGGTGAAGTGTCTTCAAGGCGTTTTCTTCAAGTTCTTCAAAACTGAAGTTGTTGGCACTCAGGTAATCAAATAGCATCTAATAGGTAGAATAAGATTTTCATAATAATTCTCTCTTAAGGATAATAAAATCAAACTAATACGGAATCTTGCATTTACCATATCAGGATCATTCAAGTGAGGATACAATCTTGTGACCTCAGACCTCGATAGAGTTCTGTAACTCGCTCTTCTAATGTCCTTCGTTTCAACTAATAGTTTAACTATCAGCTTCTTCTCCTTCGCCTCTCTCAGTTCCTTCATCTTGCCATCTTCATCTCTCTCTGAGTGTGGTGCACTGCAATGAGACGGTAATAATTTTCAGTAAGTTTAATTATAACATTGGTACATTTTCCATAAATAAATCTCAATTGTTGTTAGCCTAAAAATACTACCTTTCTTTAATTATGCCATGGCACTCCATGACTTTCATCTTTTTTGGTGGTTTTTTCTTTTTCTCATTCTCCTCCTCCGCTTTGGCTTTCTTTCTGTCATCTCTGAATGAGGCACTTAAAGATTTTTTGAAGGTCCACTAGAAAACAAGTAAAGTTTAGTCAAGTATAGCTGAAACAAAAGCCACAGAAATTACATATAATGTTGCTTATACATACCCAACTTTGGCCCCCTATGTCGGTCTTGAGCATTGGATATTTTTCGACCATTGTCCTGGCAAAGGCATCATACTCGCTCTTGTCCAAGTAGTCATCACCAAGGTAGTTACGAATAAAATGCTTGCAATCACTCAGTATTGGGCTAATATTTCTTGTATGTGGTGGTTCATTTAACTGGAACAGTGTTCCTGTTCCAAATGGAGGCAATGGAGTGGGGTAGACTAGCCTCCTCCCAAAGAGTCTTGGTTTCTGAAAATGTAAGGTATTTTGGGTACATTTAAACAGATTAAAAAAAAAAAAATTATCAAAGACAGTTAAGTGTTCAACACTTTCATTAAGAGGTCCTGTTACCCTTAGTCTTTTAACAAATTTCCTTTTGGTAGAAGCTTTTGGAGGACTGCTAGCTATGCTATTATTCATCTCCACGCTATTATTCATCTCCACGCTATTATTCATCTCCACGCTATTATTCATCTCCACGGTTGGTTTCACCACCACTTTCTTTGTTTTCACTTCATCTGCCTTTTCATCTTCTTTAAAAATAAAAATTAAAGTAAATAGTGTATTGGACAGAAAGGTCCTGTAATGCCTTAAAATGTTATGTAGAGACTTACTGCGAATGTTTCTGGCGCTCCTTCTAGTTGGTTGAGCCGGTTCTGGTTTAATGTTATTTGCCTCGGCTTTTTCAGCCTTCTTTTTCTCTTTTTCTTTTCTCTTTTCATGTTCAATCACAAAATAAGGTTTCTTGAGCTCAAAATCTGAAAATAAAAGCTCGGAGATAACAATAATAACAAATATTCCTAGTGTAGTTCAAATTTGTCAAAAATAATGTACTCACTCCTTTGACGCATTCCTAAATATCTTTCATAGATATTTTTCAACCTGTCACGTTCTGTTTCAGAATGAGCCATCCAACTAGCATCTGTAAAGAACTGCTTCACCTCTGCATATTTGCTGTCCGTGTCCGGCTCCAGGGCAGAAGATGAGTCCTGCTCCATAACAGGAGATGACTCCTTTTGGTCACTGTATTAAGAAACAGAAGCTTTGTAAGTCATTTTTGTCTTTTCCAAAACTTTGTAATTTACCTAACCCATCAGATTTTGTTTTACCTTGATTCTTTGTTACTCGGCAGATACCGAAGCACACTGTCATAATGGTTCCAGTAGTCATCAATCAATACAGCTTTGCGGAAAGCCACCAGGATCTCTGGAGTTCCTTCATTTTCTTCAACAGAGAACGCATTAGGTGTCACAGTAAATGCTCGTCGGTCCTCTACGAACACCCTGATGGAAACATTGTAATGCTCGGCAAGCGCCTTAAGACTTTCAAGGCCTCCCCACTCTCTACCTTCTCTTAAATTATTGAGGTATTCCTCAACTTGGCCTTTTTCATCTGGACCTGAATAGTCATCGAACTGTGATTGTTGCATTGAGTCTTTGATGTTATCTTTCAGGAGCTCATCATTTTCCCAGTTCTCTTGGAGGTATTTGACCGTTGCCTCTCTGGCAGCAATGATTTCTGCACAATGGCCAGAACTGTATAGGGGAGAAAAGCTCCCAACTTGGTGGGTAATGGAAGCAAACAGACAATCCCCATCTGACTTCATCTTCACAACTAGGACGCTGGTTTTGTCTTCCATCAAAAACGTCTCATGTTCTTCAACATGTTCTCTAAAAGTAAGATAAAAAGAAGAAAACCAGCATATGAGCTATATCGAATGAAATCAACTCTTACATTTTGCCATGATGTTTTTAGGAAACACTCACCTATCAATGTCATTAGCTGGGAAATGCTGTGGTGACTTGTCTGTGTTTGACACAGGTGAATCTGACTCAGGTGAATTATTGTTTTTTGGAACATTTGTGTCACTATCTGGAGGTGTTCCTGGAGTAATATTTTTAACTGAATACAAATTTCGGTATCCCCCAGTGTAACTTGTACAATAATGCTCTGGAAAAAAAAGTATAATAAATTTAGCAACCAACCAGTAAGTTCAATCCCAAAATTGAAGTGTAAAAAAATTGTGTGTTCATACCTGTGTACCATTCATCATAGAATTCGTGTCCACAGACAAAGGACTCTGTTTCTTCTCCACCTAAATAAAGAATTTAATTAAATGGATGACAATAATTCAATCAGAAACTGTAGTTTGTGACTGTCTTACCTGTCCAATCTTCGGTCTGTCTGTTTTCAATTTCTTTGCCTGTATTGTAAGAAATATTTTTAGACTTGTAGAAAATTTGATTTTCATGAGTTAGACTGAGTAGATTAAAAGTAATCTCACCTTGGTTTTGGAAGCAGGCTAACAGCATTCTCTTCTGGACTAAGCTTAAAGTGGACGGTAGGTCCATTATCTGTATGTATTGCAAATGCTCTAAACTTTTCACCCCAACTTGAGGTGATTTTAAAAAGGAGCACAAATCTTGCAACTCCCCCTCAGATAAAAGAGATTCATCATCCCAATTTCGTATCATGTTAAGGATTTCTTCATCTAGTAGTAATGTACCCTAGTGAATTTTTAACAGTGATAAATTAGATACAACCATGCCTTTGCTCGATTCAGCCCATAACTATTGGAGACTTTGTACATGTTTCAAAATAGCTGTATTTGAAGTTTGAGAAGTGTTTCTGCTTAATATAAGATTTTGCTTACCATTATCAATGTGGATCAAATAAACTATTTGGTGGATAAACAATTTGATTCTCCTTTTCTTCAACTTACTGCGGAAACTAAAACTCAGCTCGTTATGCCTTCGCCTCGTCAAATGGACCTGAAAACCGCCGTTCGCGCGGTTGGTGACATGGGTGTAGTGCCAACCTAACTTCTACCTTGACGGTTTTGTTTTATTCTTAGACTTGCTATTTGGTTATCAAATAAAGCAGCTTTTAGTTTGTTTTTTATTTTCTTTGATCCTTTTAGTTGAACTTATAAAATGGCCTTGCTTCTATCTTAAAAGCGAATTAAGACGGGCGTTACCACGTTACTTGAGTTTGTTGGATGCCCTGTCAATGTGACGTCACTGCCGGTACTGCAGTTTGCAGGTTTGCAGTGCGCGGGGGGGAGAGAACATGAGAGGCCCTACTTCACGGAGAGAAAGATCCTCTTTTCTAACGACTACGACATCGCGCACCGCGCGTCTGGTCACCAGAGCGAGTCCAACTTTGAGTGTACTGATTTGTCAAAACCTAGCGATCTGTTAGTTTTCAGTGCATTTCAAATTCCAAGGCCGTAAGCGCGGTAAGGCTCGAGCCGAGATCGAGAGCAGGTGTCAGTCGACCTCTCTAAATCGAGCGAGAGTTTTCGTAAACGCAGTTTCTCATACTGTTTTGTCGGCATCGTTCAAACAACAGTTTTGGAGTGTTACCGTGTACTGTGTTCGTTTTGCAAAATTCCTTGTCAAAGTTGGTTGTTAAGTCTTTTGGATCTTGCAGACCTTTAAAATCATGACGAAGAACAAGTTCAAGTCTTTTCAACATGTTGACATGTGCAACCGTCGCCAGCATTCAAAATGTTATGACCTGGGCGTTGGGGAACCTAACCCTTCTGGTATGGGTGCAACAACAGTGCTTGTCTCACTCTTGACTTGGAAGGACTGTTTGCTCAAGTTGTTTTGTGTTCAAGACCGAAGACGTGAGACTGTCGAAAACAAAACTCAGTGTTACCCAAGAATCAAGTATTGGACTCTTAGGTTGCATTTGGACAGCTGTTTTCTACTTCTAATTTAAGCAACTCAGCACTACAAACATCAACATTATAGGTATGTGTTGGTTGACTAAGGTTAGGGGATGGAATATTTGACAAGTCTCCTATTGCACCCTTTCTAAGCCAAAGAACAATATTTTATTATAAGGAAAGTGTTATGGCTGCGGTTTATCAGGAGAAACGGAAAACCAGGTGAGCTGGTGGGGTGAAAATAGAGACCGCATCAAGTGATGCGGTCTAAATTCTCACCGCATGAGCTGATGCGGTGAGAATAGAGACCGCGTCACTTGATCTCACTCCTCATGAATCTTGTGCGGTCTGTGTTCACCCTCCACACACCGCATTAAATAGTGCGGTCAAATTGTCATCCAAAGCTCCGCATCAGTTGGTGCGGCACAGACCACATTTGATTTCTCAGTGTGTCTGTGCATATTTGTGCGTGCCCGCCGGCAATGTTACGCTTTGATGAGTCACGCGAATGATTACTGACAGCCCCTGACTTGTTTTGTGTCCTATTTCACATTAATACGACGATTACAAGGTAGGTGTACGCCAGACCGTGTCTTGTCGTAACAGGCTTCGCTACACTCTACCAAAAATGTCCTGTAAATGCCGTTAATTTATTACCAGTTTTCACTGTAGGTCAATTCACAGCGTTTACTGTGAGCTGCTCACGGGATTCACTGTGATCTTGTTCGCGGTGTTCACTGTGATCTGGTCCCCAGTAAACACTGTGAGTTTGACGCCGCTAAGCACCGAAGTACTGCAAATCAGGCTCCAATTCACGGCGTTTACTGTGGCCAGATCACAGTGAACACTGTAACCGAGATCACAGTGAACGCCGTGAACTAGTTCACAGCAAACGCCGTGAATTGCATAACAGCAAACATTGGTAATAAATTAACGGCGTTGACAGGACATTTTTTGTAGAGTGTATGCTGCGCCAGTTTCGACAATCCACGCCTGGCGTTACACCTACCTTGGCCTGCGGCGCTTGCCTGCCTTCGGCAGGCTAGGTTTCATTTCCAGGCATCCGCATACCGATTTGCGTGATTGGAGGTCAAAACAGCATTTGATTTCGTGCCTAGGGCTGCATTGGCCTGACTTTTTAACTTGTCGAGGCTGGGGGGCTCCGCCCCCCAGACCCCCCTTTCTTCAAGGCAGAAGTGATCTGCCTGCAGAAAACTCGATTTTTCGCCGTTTTTAGGGGTTTTTCGGCTATAAAAACCGAACCAGTTGAGCTAGGATAGTGAAATTTCGCGTGTGACGAGCCAAGGACATACCCTAAAAGTGTGCAAAATCTCACCGAGATCGGCCGAGCCGTTCAGGAGGAGTAGCGCGGACACACACACACACACACGCACGCACGCACGCAGACAGGAAAAATTTTTCAACCCCACCTGAGTAACAGGCTTCGCTATCGCTCAGCCAAAAAGTCGCTGGCGGGAGGGTGACTGCAGTGCCGTTCCGGTGAGGTGGCTGCTCCGGAACGGACCGAGCGCCACCGAAACTAGACCGAGCGTCGCCGAAACGAACAGAGGGCCGCCAGAACAGTTTGAGGGTGTCGCTGTTCTTGTAATGTTCTCGTTTTGGCGCCCAGACGTCACCGAATCGGCGAATCTTTTTTTACTGTGTGCTGTGTGTCAGGAAAAATGGAACGAAGGAATCCTAAAAGAAAGGCCAGGCCGGGGTACATGAGTGACGCGGACCCCCAAGCCTTCGGCGTCCAAGGATTGAACTCATTCCATGGGGAGCAGCCGCAGCTTGCTTTGGAAACCGTTTGTGACCGACATCGATGTGGGGTCTGAATTCAGAGAAGCAAGGCCATTGTGTGAAGAACTGCACTTACCCGAAATCCGTGCAAATCTGGCTCTTGGCGACAAAGAGATGGTGGGACAGTCAGACTGCGAAAGCGCGTCAAAAGCACTCTGCAAACTGAAGTGTGTACATAGTACACTCCTATTAGAGCATGCTTCCAAGTACACTCTTATTTACAGCATACTTGCTAGGCACACGCTAAAATAGAGTGTGCCTGGCAAGTACACGCTAAATAAGTGTGTACCTTCCATGTACACGCTAAAATACACTTGATAAGTCCTATCTAAAAGCATGGGCCAGTTTAAGTGTACTTGCCAGGTACACTCTTATTTAGCGTGTACATGCAATGTACACTCTATGTAAGTGTGTACCTAGCAAGTATGCTGTAAATAAGAGTGTACTTGGAAGCATGCTCTAATAAGAGTGTACTATGTACACACTTCAGTTTGCAGAGCGAATGATTTTCAGTGCTCAGCCCAAAAACAACGGGTTTAACTACACCTGCAGCAGTGAATGATACAAAAGATCATAACGCAGCCGTGTATCTGAGGGCATTTGTAAGGAAAAAAGTGACACATATGACAAGGAAACATTTTTTTTTTATTCAGGCGGTGACTTGAGCACGCTAACCAAACTACGTCCAAATAAGACTTCTAGGAAAAACGGAGAACCATTAAGTAACCGCTTTCTTAGCTGTGCTGAGTTGCGTGCAGGAAGGAATGGAAGTTATCAGCAATAACAAATTAAGTTCTTTCAGACGTATTTGGGTCAGTTCAATCTGCATGGTTCTTCCGCGTAGACTTGGTGCTTATCTCTAGCACCCGTTGGGTTCCATCTCGCACTTGCGCTGGCAAGGGGCGAAGCAATTCGACCTTGCAAAACATTCATTACCACACCGCATGGCGCATTGCAATGGAGTGCATCTTCCCTGAAATGCGAAGAAACACAATTTAGGCCAGCGGTGCGAAAGCATTGGTTAGAACACGGGACGTTCAATCAAAGCAGCGAATCATGATATCACTGAAATACAGCTTGTACCATTATATGCAAGGTTTATAATTGTTAACAAGCCCATTGCAAAGAATTTTAAAGCAGCATGTTGGCGTCACAGAATTTTATAAGAAAAAGTTTTTTACGTCGTACAATCTGCGCTGTCAGTTAGGATTGTCTTGGATCAGTATTGACAGTTAGGATTATTCAATTACGAGGCGTGGATATGTGCCGCACCCTCTTTTTCAAGTTTTAAGTTAAGCGCTTATACGTGAACGTTTTATTGCGAGTTAAGGGCCCCGGCCTTTAAGGTCCTAATCAGCAATGTAACGTGTCATTCGTGCCAGCCTGTCAAACATACCAGGCGGGGGACGTGCTGCGGCTGCGCCAATAAACTGTCTGTTGGTTCTGCTGGTGCGGCTTCGACAACCTGTAAAGTATATCAATCACAGGCATGATTAAGGGAAGGTGGGGTACCATGTGACAGGGCCACTATGTGACATTGGCTTTTTCTCCCAAACGGCTTGCTACCTAACAGCGGTAAGCAGACTCAAAGGAACGAATCATTTAGGAGCATCGACGTGCTCAAGGTCGTGACTCTCTTTCGAAAAGGACGGGAATGGTAGCGATCAGAATTGGAAGCCCTTTTAACACAGCCCATCGGAAACTTTTTCGTTGGAGAGCAATCGAGTCACGCGTTCTGTTCGAGTTCCTGTTTCGCGACTCAGGGGCTCAGAACCCGTCCGGAATTTTGAACGCATCTACCGGTCTTCTGCGGCCCCCAGTGGAGCTTGTACATTCCAAATCTAAAGGCGGTAATATTTCCACCCTTTACTGGCGGTTTTTTTGAATTGGCGGTGTCCACATTTTACCGCCAATACGAAGGCGGTACAGAAATTACCGCCCTTTTCTTGGCACTCTGAGGGAACGTTACTGGCGGTAATACTTTGTACCCCCTTTTACGCACAAACTTAATGGCGTGCAATTGGCGGTAATACACTGTACCGCCGTTTTCCTCCGGTTTGTAGGGTGCATAATTGGCCGGCTCTAGATTTAACCGCCAATAGGAAAGCGGTACAGGTTTTACCACCTTCGCCACTCCGTGTGTACCGCCCATAGATTTGTAGTGTAGCACTCGATCAAGCTGCATTTATTGTACATACCAGCAGAGTGACGACTGTCGCGAATGCGAAGAAGACGAGAAGTTTCATGTTGGCGCTGTAAACACACCGAAGTCTCCCACCGTATTTATACGATCGACTTCCAACATAAAACTGGCATCGTAAACAAGTCACAAACGACAGCTGCATTATCTTTCGGCGTTGTTATCACAGCTGTCTCCCCTTCGTGGGTCACGTTTGGCAAGTCATCGGTCGTGTTCCACGAACGGACTTCTTAAACACACTTGCCTCTGAACCACACTGTTAAATCCACTGCAATATTACAAGGTGGGTGTACGCCAGACCGTGTCTTGTCGTAACAGGCTCCGCGATGCTGCGCCAGTTTCGACAATCCACGCCTGGCGTTTGCACCTACCTTAGCCTGCGGCGCTAGCCTGCCTTCGGCAGGCAATGGCTTGTCCAAACGTTCACAATTTGTGCCTTTTTTCACCTTCTAAGGCCAGATTGACACCTTTCTGGGCGTCCTATCGTCTTGCCATGTGGGCCAATCGACTCCCCATGATGCGAGAACCCCAAGAAACAACTTGGACGATGCGAGTAAACGACTGCCTATATTGCAGGGGCGGTCAATTTAAAGAAACGTTCGAAATTTGCGTTTTTTCACCTTTTAGGTTCAGTTTGACACCTTTCTAGGCGTCCTATCGTCTTGTTCTATGCGCCAATGGATTCCCCACCATAAGAGAACCCCTAGACACAACTTTGATACTATTGGTTGAGGATAGGCTACCTGTCGGGCGCCATCAAATCAAGAAAAGTATGAAAGGGACCTCTTTTTCAGCCGTTTTGGGCCGGTATCGCACATTTTGCAGCCTTAACCGCCATCTGATCACCGCCAATCAGGTATGAACCGTTTCCTCCCATCGTCTAAGGTGTTTCTCGGGGTTCTTTCATCATGAGGAATCGATTGGCCATGAGACTAGGGGTAATGGACTCGCAACGGAGCTGGCCGGAATCTCTGCTTTGCTAATTGTAGTTCACTATTTCTCCGACTAAATATGAGAGTTTTGAGATGGCTCGGGCATTTTTGGAAAGAAGACATCTTAAAGTATGCCCTAAATTCAAAAAAGTTTCAATTTTCCCACCAGGGCTCGAACAGGAACAGCTTAACCGTTGCGCTACTCAAATGCGCAGGGCGACGGGCATGGTGCCAGGGGCGACGCAGGGGGGGCGCCTCTTCAACTTGGGCTAGAAGCTTCCGGATGCCGCAAAAGTGATGGGACAAGTGGTGTACCTTGATATATATCGAAGACAAACTATGTCCCATCACTTTTGCGGCATCGGGAAGTTTCTATCGCAAGCTGAAGATGCGTCCCCCCTGCGTCGCCCCTGGCACCATGTCCGTCGCCCTTGCGCATTTGAGTAGCGCAACGGTTAACCTGTTCCTGTTCGAGCCCTGGTGGGAAAATTGAAACTTTTTTGAATTTAGGGCATACTTTAAGATGTCTTCTTTCTGAAAATGCCCGACCCATCTCAAAAATCGCATATTTAGTCGGAGAAATAGTGAACTACAATTAGCAAGGCAGAGATTCCGGCCAGCTCCGTTGCGAGTCCAATTGGCGCATAGAACAAGACGATAGGACGCCTAGAAAGGTGTCAAACTGAACCTAAAAGGTGAAAAAAAAACGCAAATTTCGAACGTTTCTTTAAATTGACCGCCCCTGCAATATAGGCAGTCGTTTACTCGCATCGTCCAAGTTGTTTCTTGGGGTTCTCGCATCATGGGGAGTCGATTGGCCCACATGGCAAGACGATAGGACGCCCAGAAAGGTGTCAATCTGGCCTTAGAAGGTGAAAAAAGGCACAAATTGTGAACGTTTCTTTAAATTGATCGCCCCTGGAAAGTAGGCAGTCGTTTACGCGCATGGTCCAAGATGTTTCTAGGGGTCCTCTCGGTGTGGGGAATCGATTGGCGCATAGGAGAAGACGATCCGACGGCGGAAAAGGTGTCAAATCGGCCTAAAAAGATGAAAATACGGCATTTTCCCCTTATTTTTTTGCAGTTTTTGACCCCTGGAAAGTAGGCCATATGCATATTCGGAATGCAGTATTTCCGAACTTATTCTAGGCATCAATAAGAACAATTCGGCGTTTCGTTTTTCTCTTTACGATCAAAACTCGAATTACAGCACCAGAAAGTATTATTCACTGAAATTCATTATTTTTCTAAAAACTTTGAGCGCGTTGAGCGACCCCTAAAAATGCTCCAAAAAAAATCGAGAAAATGTGGAAAAAATCTTTTTTTGGGCCAAACTTTAAGATTCCGTGCGGCGCTCCTCGATTTTGAAACTTTTTTTTTCGCGTGGGCCACCCTAGGCGGGGCCCCCTAGCATACAACAAGTTAGAAGTAACCGACGATGGACAAGCCATTGCCTGCCGAAGGCAGGCTAGCGCCGCAGGCTAAGGTAGGTGCAAACGCCAGGCGTGGATTGTCGAAACTGGCGCAGCATCGCGGAGCCTGTTACGACAAGACACGGTCTGGCGTACACCCACCTTGTAATATTGCAGTGGATTTAACAGTGTGGTTCAGAGGCAAGTGTGTTTAAGAAGTCCGTTCGTGGAACACGACCGATGACTTGCTAAACGTGACCCACGAAGGGGAGACAGCTGTGATAACAACGCCGAAAGATAATGCAGCTGTCGTTTGTGACTTGTTTACGATGCCAGTTTTATGTTGGAAGTCGATCGTATAAATACGGTGGGAGACTTCGGTGTGTTTACAGCGCCAACATGAAACTTCTCGTCTTCTTCGCATTCGCGACAGTCGTCACTCTGCTGGTATGTACAATAAATGCAGCTTGATCGAGTGCTACACTACAAATCTATGGGCGGTACACACGGAGTGGCGAAGGTGGTAAAACCTGTACCGCTTTCCTATTGGCGGTTAAATCTAGAGCCGGCCAATTATGCACCCTACAAACCGGAGGAAAACGGCGGTACAGTGTATTACCGCCAATTGCACGCCATTAAGTTTGTGCGTAAAAGGGGGTACAAAGTATTACCGCCAGTAACGTTCCCCCAGAGTGCCAAGAAAAGGGCGGTAATTTCTGTACCGCCTTCGTATTGGCGGTAAAATGTGGACACCGCCAATTCAAAAAAACCGCCAGTAAAGGGTGGAAATATTACCGCCTTTAGATTTGGAATGTACAAGCTCCACTGGGGGCCGCAGAAGACCGGTAGATGCGTTCAAAATTCCGGACGGGTTCTGAGCCCCTGAGTCGCGAAACAGGAACTCGAACAGAACGCGTGACTCGATTGCTCTCCAACGAAAAAGTTTCCGATGGGCTGTGTTAAAAGGGCTTCCAATTCTGATCGCTACCATTCCCGTCCTTTTCGAAAGAGAGTCACGACCTTGAGCACGTCGATGCTCCTAAATGATTCGTTCCTTTGAGTCTGCTTACCGCTGTTAGGTAGCAAGCCGTTTGGGAGAAAAAGCCAATGTCACATAGTGGCCCTGTCACATGGTACCCCACCTTCCCTTAATCATGCCTGTGATTGATATACTTTACAGGTTGTCGAAGCCGTACCAGCAGAACCAACAGACAGTTTATTGGCGCAGCCGCAGCACGTCCCCCGCCTGGTATGTTTGACAGGCTGGCACGAATGACACGTTACATTGCTGATTAGGACCTTAAAGGCCGGGGCCCTTAACTCGCAATAAAACGTTCACGTATAAGCGCTTAACTTAAAACTTGAAAAAGAGGGTGCGGCACATATCCACGCCTCGTAATTGAATAATCCTAACTGTCAATACTGATCCAAGACAATCCTAACTGACAGCGCAGATTGTACGACGTAAAAAACTTTTTCTTATAAAATTCTGTGACGCCAACATGCTGCTTTAAAATTCTTTGCAATGGGCTTGTTAACAATTATAAACCTTGCATATAATGGTACAAGCTGTATTTCAGTGATATCATGATTCGCTGCTTTGATTGAACGTCCCGTGTTCTAACCAATGCTTTCGCACCGCTGGCCTAAATTGTGTTTCTTCGCATTTCAGGGAAGATGCACTCCATTGCAATGCGCCATGCGGTGTGGTAATGAATGTTTTGCAAGGTCGAATTGCTTCGCCCCTTGCCAGCGCAAGTGCGAGATGGAACCCAACGGGTGCTAGAGATAAGCACCAAGTCTACGCGGAAGAACCATGCAGATTGAACTGACCCAAATACGTCTGAAAGAACTTAATTTGTTATTGCTGATAACTTCCATTCCTTCCTGCACGCAACTCAGCACAGCTAAGAAAGCGGTTACTTAATGGTTCTCCGTTTTTCCTAGAAGTCTTATTTGGACGTAGTTTGGTTAGCGTGCTCAAGTCACCGCCTGAATAAAAAAAAATGTTTCCTTGTCATATGTGTCACTTTTTTCCTTACAAATGCCCTCAGATACACGGCTGCGTTATGATCTTTTGTATCATTCACTGCTGCAGGTGTAGTTAAACCCGTTGTTTTTGGGCTGAGCACTGAAAATCATTCGCTGTGCAAACTGAAGTGTGTACATAGTACACTCTTATTAGAGCATGCTTCCAAGTACACTCTTATTTACAGCATACTTGCTAGGTACACACTTACATAGAGTGTACATTGCATGTACACGCTAAATAAGAGTGTACCTGGCAAGTACACTTAAACTGGCCCATGCTTTTAGATAGGACTTATCAAGTGTATTTTAGCGTGTACATAGAAGGTACACACTTATTTAGCGTGTACTTGCCAGGCACACTCTATTTTAGCGTGTGCCTAGCAAGTATGCTGTAAATAAGAGTGTACTTGGAAGCATGCTCTAATAAGAGTGTACTATGTACACACTTCAGTTTGCAGAGCAACAGTTGCCGCGAAGGATGGAGGTGGCACAGGAGTGGGGGTAGCCGGGAGATTCTGCGCTGCATGGAAACAGGGGTCGGTACCCCCTCCAAGTCACGCAGCGTTGCCGCTTATGTGTTCCGAGTTGGATTGAATATTGCATGAATTGTTCACTGGAATTCAGGCTTCAGATGTAAGGATGGATTTGGATAAATCCGAAGGAGAATGACAACGCATCCGTTCAGTCCAAGGCAGAAACGTGTACTGATGACAGCACACCGTCGTCGTCCTGGTCCTCGTGGCTGCCCCACCCGGGTGTTGTTCCACTAGCCGCAGCGGGGGGTGCCATGCGCTGCAGGGGGCATACAGAGGTCGGCACAGCGATTGGGCTAGGCAGCTTGGGCCAGAGGGAAGTCCCCAGCGACACGCTTAAGGGAAAGTGGGGTTATGCCGGACGCTTTTTAAGCGGTCTTGCTACCGCTTCTAGCTCTGCATCCGATCCCACTCATCCCATCCCATCCACCCATCCATCCATTCAGCGCGCTCGGGCTCGGAGGGGACTGCATGGTCGTGTTGGTCGTCGTCGTCGTCGTCTGTCGTCGTCCTGCGCCGCCACGCCACGCCGCCTCGCCGCGCCAGTCCCCACTCCTCACAGCCACCCCCACCCTTCTTGCCCCCTCTCTGCCCGGCCTCCCCAGCCGGTCCACGGCAAGACCGCTTTGCTAAGCTTGCCTTGGCGGAACTTTTTTCTTTTTTGTCTTTGAGCTTGAATATGCTTCTTGGGTTAAATGTTATGACAGGAGAGTAAAGTGTGGACCTTTATCTTCAAAATGGTACACATGAAAGCCAAATCTCAGCAACGGTTAGGGAGATATAGGCGCCTAACAAAAGCCCTGCACGTGTCCGGAATTGCCCCAGGCTGGGGTAATTCCGGACGACCTAGGGTCAGGGCGGGGAAGAACTGGACGTTTTGCAATCTTTCTCGATTTTGACTCTAAATGAATATCTTTAGCCAATGTATCCGTTGGGTCTGTTGATCGAGCCTCAAAGAAAGACATTTCAACCCTCAGCGAGTGCGTTTGCGGCTTCATTCAGTAATAAATGAGAAAAAACAGTGTGCGATTCTTCCCCGTCGAAACGGGGAAAAATCGAACACCTAAGGGGAAAAATCGGACATAGGCTTTAATTTAACAAAAACCTATGAAAGTAGGTCAGAAATCTCTTGAGAACGATATTTGGGGGTAAGACTTGCGATACCCACTGAAGCAGGCGCATTAGTATTCCTAGGTAGACAGAAATCATCGTAGCATTGTTAGGGGGTCCGAGGCGGCACGTTTTTGAGGTTAAATGACCAAAATGTATGAAATCGTCAACAGCCGTGTTTGTTTTCCCACTAAATGTTGGGAAATGCTAAAATACACTTGTTACCACCACTTTGGTGGGACGTTAGGGCAATTCATCGATTATTATAGAAAAAAGAGGTGTTCGATTTTTCCCCGCACCAGTGTACGGTTTTTCCCCGTTTCGTATTTAACCCTTCATATGTAATCCAGCTGGAAATCTGCTAAAACATTTGAACGTATCTTGGGCTCCACACTTCCAACTTTCGTTTACAATAAGAATATTCGTCACAGTAGGCTCGGAAAGTCGTTAAAAAGAGATATTGCGGGCACCAACTTTAAAGGTTTTTAAGGTGTTTTAAACGAGACCTCGTTTAAAGGTGACTTTGAATACTTTCCGGTTCAAGTAGGCTAAATTCCTCTTAAACGCTATCTAGCAGATCATCAATAAGCAATACTGAATACTTTGGACGTCCCAAAACAGGTAAATTTGTGGCGAAAGTGCGGTGTGCGTTTCTTCCCCAACTTGCAGGTGTCCGGTTTTTCCCCGCTCTGACCCTATGGGGCAACGCCGGACGACCTTAAGTACAACAAGGTAGGTTTACGCCAGACCGCGTCTTGTCGTAACAGGCTTCGCGATGTCTCGCTGCCTGTTCCTCCAATCCGCGCCTGGCGTACCTACCTTGGCCTGCGGCGCTAGCCTGCCTTCGGCAGGCTATGGCTTGTCCGTCGTCGGTTACTTCTAACTTGTTGCATGCTGGGGGGCTCCGCCCCCAGACCCCCCTTCCCTGTAGGTAGAGTTGCTTCATCTACAAATAGCATGATCTTGACCCAACCTTTGAAGTTATCGGGGCTGGGGGGCTCCGCCCCCCAGACCCCCCTTCTTCAAGACAGAAGGCATCCTGCCTGCAGAAAACTCGATTATTCGCCGTTTTTAGGTGTTTTTCGGCTATAAAAACTGAACCAGTTGAGCTACGATGGTGAGATTTCGCGTGTGCCGAGCCAAAGACATGCCTAAAGAGTGTGCAAAATATCACCGA